>NC_090261.1:48916927-48958176 GCF_037325665.1 Littorina saxatilis | reverse complement strand
ATCAAAACATCCCTCCAGCTCTTCACAGAGCGCCATTGAATTCAAAGTAATGAAACGCAAAAAGGACGTCTCCTTTCCTCCGGCCGTTTCGCCTTTCACAAAGCATCAGGAAGATGATTGTGCCCAGGTCTTGACATGAAATTGGGCCTCTTTGCTAGAAACTATCTCCTATCGATATAATACCTGTCATAATCGTGCCAGAACTTACCGGAGACAGATACAAGGCTCATCTCAACAGCAGCAATTCGGCCGAAAATGTCTCCAGGCAATGGCTGGAATAACAAAGAACCACGGCCTCAAACAAAAAAGCAGACACTGAGGCAGGCCAATTTGAAAGTCATTACAAAATGTCGATCAAAAAGTTGTTTTGATCTTGAAGGTTGTTGACATCATCGAAGAAAGTGTTGCATTCTGCACTAGCAGTCTAAAAAAACGTGTTTGTTTGCAGTTGGAGTGTTTTTTGTTGTTGATTTCCTGTTTGGGTGAATGCATTTTCAATTAAGTGAATGTGTCCGCCTATGCCTTTGTTCATTTCATTAAAGCAGAGGCAACTTATCAAAATATGAACCAACCAACCAACCAACCAACCAACCAACCAACCAACCAACCAACCAACCAACCGACTGATTAACCAAACAAACAAACAAACAAAACAGTAAACAAAGCAAAAACATTATCGCACGGCACAAGATCTCCTTAAAAGCATTTAATTCTAAAACCGTGTCAGTTTTACTCCAAACACAGCGACTTGCTAGTTATAAAACGCTAACAGCTCAGCACTTGGCCAAAACACATATTACCTGTACGCAGGGGCCCGGTAGCTCAGTTGGTAGAGCACTGGACTTGTGATCGGAAGGTCGCAGGTTCGAATTCGGGCCGGGACGGACACGGGTCAACTTTATGTGCAGACCCAGAGACGGAAGCCATGTCCCACCCCCGTGTCATCACAATGGCACGTAAAAGACCTTGGTCATTCTGCCATAAGTGCAGGTGGCTGAATACACCTAAACACGCAGACACCTGGGTAGCGCGACTCCGTTGCTGCTAGCTTTCCACTGGGAGGAAGCCGGACCCGAATTTCCCAGCGATGGGACAATAAAGTAATGAAAATGAAAAAAATGAAATGAAATACTCAGGAGAAGTCAACGGCCGACCCCAAAGACGTGATAGGGGATGATGAAGACAGATGTCTCCTTGACAACTACATGCTGAAAGTTCCAATGACCCGGGGCGACGAAAAGAAACGAAACGAAGCCAGAGAACCGTTTCCAGGGATATTTGGATACCTTCTCATGTGTCACCCCTCCCCCTCCCTCTCCCCGTCTGTGCCTCTGATGATGGATGTACCCCCCCCCCCCTCCCCTTCCCCTTCTCCCGATGCACACGCGCCACCACCTTATAGCCACCATCTAATGTGTCCACCCTCTCCCTCTCGTCTACCCCTGCCCCCCCCCCCCCCAATCAACCCAACTCCACCATCTCCCTCTTCCCCCCCCCCCCCTCCCACTGCTTGACTTTTTAGCATGTGTTTTTTCTTGCACTCGCTGCGACATGTTGCCAGGTTATTTGTTTCTGTTTTCGGTCAATGGCCTGTGTTGTTGGGTGATGGCTGTGGTGATGTTGTTGCTGTTGTTGTTGTTGGTAGTGGTGGTGGTGATGGTGAATGTGTGGTGGTGGTGGTGGTGTGTCAGTGTCCGCGCGCGCGCGCGTGTGTGTGTGTGTGTGTGTGTGTGTGTACGTACGTGCGTGCGTGCGTGTGTGTTTATGTGAGTGGGTGCGTGCGTGCGTGCGTGCATGCGTGCCTGTATGTGTGTGTGTGAATGTGTGTGAATGTGTGTGCGTGCGTGCGTGCGTGTCTGTGTGTGTGTGTGTATGTGTGTGTGTGTGTGTGTGTGCGTGCGTACCTGCATGTGTGTGTCTGTGTGTGTGCATGAGTGTGCGTGAGTATGCGCGCCTCTGACTATGATCGAACGTTTTATTTTTCACTATTAGGGTTTAACGTCCTCTTAGACCAACTGGTCTATATTGGGACAGGTATTGGTAATACGTTGAAGATATGGTGTGATACTTTGATTCGAACAAGCCCGCTGTGGCTGTCTTCTTCGACACACCAGCATTGGGTTTGTCTCGTCAAAGTATCGAAATACGATCATGATAATCGGAGACGAGAGATGATGCATGCGTGTCTTCGTGTATTCCAAGCCCTGAGAGAGAGAGAGAGAGAGAGAGAGAGAGAGAGAGAGAGAGAGAGAGAGAGAGAGAGAGAGAGATAGAGAGAGACAGAGAGACAGAGACAGACAGACAGACAGACAGACAGATAGACAGACAGACAGGCAGGCAGGCAGGCAGACAGACAGGGAGAGACAGAGAGAGAACCTGCATCAAAGCGCAATTTACTTACAGTATTAGTAACCATGCAGCGCTTGGAAAATCCAACGTGCTGTGGCTAGTTATTCTTAAAGGTAATACTACGTCCTGGTAGATTCTTGATTTTCCTGTCCTTTGAATCTGGAAGGATCGTACCGGACCGCCAATCCGAAGGTGAAGTGGGTATAAACCAACACACGCATAACTTACCCCCGAGCGATATGTACTCTTTAGAGTAGACTACTCTGGACTTTCAACAATGTTAATCCAGTTTGCCGCTTTAGTGGGTGTTATGGAAAGTATAACTGGATTTACGCGTCGGCGTTGCATTACTACCAAAGACATCGTAACTTGTCTTGAAGGTACCGCCTTTGCAGATATTGTGCGTATGATAAGTATAGCCACAGGTAACTTATCCTTCAATGCTGAAGACATTGAATCTGTCTTTATACAGTGTCGCCCTTTCAAGAATGTTGTGTGCGATAAATATAGCCGCAGGTCGCATATTTCAGTGCTCGTAATCTGAAGTTTTTCCAGTCAAGGAGGCATTGGGTGCAGCTATTCACTGAGATTTAGTGATCTGCAAATATTAAAGACTCACCTTCTTCTCCTTCTTCTGGTTTGTGGTACAAAAAAGAACAGTTTTGTGTTGATGATTATCATTTAGCTTATAATCTCAGATTTGTCGGTCGGTTGAATTTATGGAGTGTTCTTAATGATATTACATATTGATTGTGTGGAAATGTCTTGTTGTCATCACAACTCATTTGGTTTGCAATTTAGATAATAATAAAGTGTTATAAGGCTCATTTTGATATCTTTTTTCTCGACATGTCTTGTTATCATTTGCTAACAGTCAGCGTATTAGAAATAACTCATATTATTATCATTCTAGTGCCCTTTATGGCTATGTGACCAATCAGGACTGATTCTAGGTGACCTGTTAAAGGCACTGTAAGCCTCCCGTAAACCATCACAGAGCTCCCCGAGCGTCTAAATACAGTACAAGCATACTTCCATTTGAACGCTCACCGAACGGGAACATCCTGGCTGCTTTCTGTCGAGCGTGAGACATTTTCCAAGAATTTATTTTCGTAGACTTGTTCCGTTAACAACAACGGCGCCTCGTTTTTGCGCAAGACCTAACTTTTAAAATCTAAATAATAAATTGACAGCTTGTTACACAAACATTCTTTAATCATAAAAGAATTCGTTTTTCATCAAGACAAGATCAGAACAATTCGAAGTTGTGAAAGTTTAAAAAAAGAAAAGCCCGGAAGCAGGGTCACGCAAGGGTCGTAGCAGACGACGGCCGGTTTATCAGTGCAAATCGCCGTTCCTCTCAACAGTCAAAAGCCATCGCTGGAGTTCTTGTGAACCACAGCCGTTGTTTCGTGCTTAAAAAAAACGTGCTATTGTAGATAAGCTCACGTCGAGTCGCATTCAAATGACTAACTATGACGACTGCATTGTGAAAAGGGAAAACTGGATCACACGGGTTCACGATGGCTCAGGGGTAAGATAAACCACGCAAAAATAAATTCTTTGAAAATTGTTCGCTCTTTACGGAGGGCACCTAGGATGTTCTCAATTGGTGAGTGTTTAAATGAAATGGTGTTTGTACTGTGTGTAAAAGCCTGACCGTATCTGTGATGGTTTACGGGAGGCTTACTCTGCCTTTAAATGTTATAACGGTCAAGGCGGGACCCTTTTTGTTTATCACATTAAAAATCACCACGACAAAATAAAAATTAATATAAAAAACATCAGGGTGAATTGTTCTACTGAATGTAACTTTTTCACATTTTCCCCATGCAATTTACTGTGTAAAATGTGCTAAAAAGCAAATTCTGTCGGTGGGAGGGAAATAGAATGGCAAGTAAGTTTAATACTGAGTAAAGGGAAGCAACTCTTTTTGATGCTGTCAGTAGCAGACTACACCTATGTGCTGTTGGCAACATGGCAAACAAACGACATGTACCTGCCATCAATCAAGAAGATCTAAAAACCCTATACGCATCAACATTCATGTCTCCCAACACTGGCCTTTTGAACAAGGTTCACTTTGATGTCCGGTTTCATTTTTTTAGACGGGGCCTGGAAAACTTTGAAAAAATGACGAAAGACACCTTCGGCTTCGAAGTGAAGATGGATCAAACAACAGGGAAACAATACGTTTGATGAACTTACCAAGAATCACAGAGCTGGAGACGAAGAACTTGTGACTGGAGTCATGCCAGAGACTGGGGACAGCAGCTGTCTAGTGGACAGCTACAACAAGTACCTGTCTCTGCTAAATCCAAAGTGTGAGCGTCTTTGGCAATTCCCTGTCAACACGTTCCATGGAGATGACGAAACATGGTATGAAAACAGACCCATGGGCGTCCATACTATGAAGAAGTTCATGGCAAAGCTGAGTGAGCTGTGTCAATTGTCGCAGAATACACAAACCACAGCGTGCGAGCGACGGGTGCAACACTACTCGCAGACAAGAACTTCAGTCCAATTGACATTATCAGTGTCACCGGTCACAAAACTGTTAACTCCCTCCAACCGTACCCAAAAACATCCACCGCCAAAAAACTAGAGATGGCAGCTGCCATGTCGTCCCAGCTCACAGGGAATATGCAGTTGGCACTGCTCTCAAGTCATACTTCGCGGGGAGAAACAGCCGGAACTTCGACGGGAAGCAGAATCGAACGCGGTCGTCTCGTTGCGTCGGCGACTGTCACAAGCCAGCAGACGATCCGACAGGACGTGGAACTCAGCAACGACGAGCAGGGCCGGACCCAGGGGGGGGGGGGGGGGGGGGGTCCAGGGGTTCCGGAACCCCACCCCTGGAAAAAGCATGTACCTTGCTTTGAGTGGTTTAAAAAAAAAAAAGTAAAATAAATTTTGTGTGTGTCTCTAACAAATTTTATTCAATGTGAAATCCGATGAGAAAAAGGTACCCCCCCCCCCACCCCACCAAAACAATGCTGCTCTTAACCCTCAAAACAAGGCCCAGAATGCACCAGATTGCACAGATTTTAACCGTTTTTGAAACATTTTCCGGGGGAGCATGCCCCCGGACCCCCCTAGTTCGCGCGCCTGCTTTGCAGGCGCGCGCTTGTGGCTTCGCCACTTCGCTGATTTGCCCCCCCAAAAAAGGAGGAACCCCCCCCCCCTTACAACTCATTTGGTCCGGCCCTGACGAGGTAGCAGCTTTTTTCGACCCGGAATACGAACCTGCCATGCCTCCAACGAGACCAAATCCGCCAATGTTCCATCACTGTGACCTCTCGCATGCAACGATCAACATTCTGAATTTCACTGACATTTAACCGCATTCAACTGCGCATGCGCAACACAAATGTGCAACATTTGAACTTGAACTTGAACTTGAACTTGCGATGTTTAAGGCCTTAGGCCTGTTCATCGATCCTGTCGAATGGTACTCCAATAACACTTTTTTGGTGGCATGCGCGGGCGGTTATTGGTAGCACGTTGGCGAGAATTTCTCTGGTCTGTCTGCCCAGAAATTGTCCAGCCTTCCTTTGAAAGTGTTCACTGATGGTGCTGTCACAACTGTTTCTGGCAGACTGTTCCAGTGAGGAATCACCCTTTCTGCGAAGAAGCAGCTCCGAACGTTCAGCCTACAAAATGGTTTATACAACTTGAGGCTGTTTCCTCTAGTGTCTTTGGTTTCGGCCAGCTGGAAATTCGGGTTGCCTGTGTCGTAGATCCCATGCATGTACTTGTTATGTAAACGGTCATGTAAATCATCAGAGTTTCGTCCAGGCTGTTACATTCGATAAAACATTCTTCAACTAAGTCACCTGCCAAAAACCAACACTATGTTTGCTTTCTGTGCATAAATGGCATACTGCTTTAATCTTGTCAATCTACACACTTAATTAAGCAAGACAAATCCTCTTTCTGTACAGGAATTAGCCAGGTGTTTAATTTTGAACTATGCTTGGATTAATTTATATCGCATTGCACACGGAATCTGCATTCACCATAGAAACAGGAGAAAAACAAGTAAGAGAAACAAGAACGAAATAGAGACAGGATGAAAAATATAAAAACGTATGTAATAGGCCTACATGCAAATTCCCAGCCTTTCTGCGCTCGGCTTTCTATTTCCTTAGCTACTTCCAGTGTCCGTACTCCATGAAATGGCCTTTCCCCTTGACAAAGCACAATTTGTATATCTTGAAATGCATTATTCGACAGAGCGTTTGATTAAAGATGAATAACAAGTCGCGTAAGGCAAAAATACAACATTTAGTCAAGCTGTCGAACTCACAGAATGAAACTGAACGCAATGCAATTTTTCAGCAAGACCACTCGTGGCATCGTCAGTCCACCGCTCGTATCTTATTCTCCATCATTTGCTGATTCCAAAAACATATAAATATGTTATATTCGGATTAAAAACAAGCTCTGAAAATTAAATATATAAAAATTATTATCAAAATTAAATTGTCGAAATCAATTTAAAAACACTTTCATCTTATTCCTTGTCGGTTCCTGATTCCAAAAACATATAGATATGATATGTTTGGATTAAAACCACGCTCAGAAAGTTAAAACAAAGAGAGGTACAGAAAAGCGTGCTATCCTTCTTAGCGCAACTACTACCCCGCTCTTCTTGTCAATTTCACTGCATTTGCCATGAGCGGTGGACTGACGATGCTACGAGTATACGGTCTTGCTGAAAAATGGCATTGCGTTCAGTTTCATTCTGTGAGTTCGACAGCTACTTGACTAAATATTGTATTTTCGCCTTACGCGACTTGTTTCTCTTTTAATTGTTGTTGCTATCACGCCTCCCATCTCTTGTCCTAGTGTACTTGCACACCACGCACACCTACTGTTCAATCCGTGTACGATTCTCATTCTACTGTCAAATCATTCCATTCTCAAGGGGACATTCTTGGTGTGTGTGTGTGTGTGTGTGTGTGTGTGTGTGTGTGTGTGTGGGGGGGGTAATGGGGTTGGGGTAGGGGGGTGGAGGGGGTGGAGGGGTGGGGGTGGTGGTGGTGTATGGGGGAAGGAGGGGGTTTGGTGGTGGTAATCTATCCTCTTCTTGTTTGTCCCAGTGCTGCAATCCTTTGCGAGGAATTCCGCAGTGTTAATTGTGTTGGCATTGAACTCGTGAGACATAAACAGTGTGTTGTTCACGTGCTGATGCACCTTTGATAGGATTTGCTTACTCTGTGGAAAAAAAAGAAGAAACAAATCACGTTTTCTGCGGTCGTTGGCTTTTACCTGTCCTTGTAAGTGTGATTCTCGGGAAAGGAACGTAAGATAATGATGGGCGTGACCTTATTTTTAATTACATTCTTTACTTTATGCATAAAGGCTGAATACTTGATTTGATCAGCGTTAATTTGTAAAAAGGTCCATGAAGTATAAATAAAAGAATAGCACCGAAAATGACAATTCCTCCTTCTCCTCCCTCTCCTCCTCTTTCTCCTCCCCCTCCCCTCCTCCGCCGCCTCCTCCTCCTCCTCCTCCTCCTCCTCCTCCTCATCATCATCATCATCATCATCATCATCGTCATCGTCGTCGTCGTCGTCGTCGTTGTATCATTAGTGAGGTTGCGGGGAAGACGCCCGACAACTCAGCACGACGACAAGTGAGGGTGACCTACTTGTTTTGCCCTCACACAGTCGGGACGGGGCCTTTGCGAGACGTTCCGGCTGGAAAATGGAGCAATTTGTCGTCGTCGCAAAAACGGAAGATAGAAATTGGTCTTTGCTGTTAAGTCGAGTTCACTTTAATCAAAGAATGTGTTATGGACATATAGATTGTTCTTTTTGCAAATAGCTTTAAAAAAAAAAGAAAAAAAATCGTTGAAAGGCGTGGATTTACAGTTTGTTTTGTCGGGTACCATTTCAGATGCTCACAAGTCTTCTCAATGAAGCCGCTATAAACTGTTTGCGCAGAAGACGGACGCGTCCCGAGTATAAAACGAAGACTATAGTGACGTCACATATCGGCTCAGCGGTCCGGGATGCGAGCAGCTGAAACAACGGCTGCAAAGGCAACATTTGGTGTTTTTTACGTCCGGGCCGAACGAATGAATAAAATACTCGTTTTCTTCTTAACTTGAGATGTTTGGATGGTGCTGTCTTCTTTGTTTGAGGTTCCAGTTTGTGATCGGCTAACAAGCAAAACCATGTTTTTGAATGGGAAAATAGTTGAGTTATAAGGGGTTGATCAATGACACACACACACACACACACACACACACATCGCTACGGCTACGTGTTAGAGGAATGAGAAAAAAATTAGTCGAAATTATTTGTTATGTGTGTTGGTTTTGTTAGTTGGATCGGTGGATAGGGGTTTGCGGGGGTAGCTTGGGGGGGGGGGGGGGGGGGGGGGGGGGGGATGGAAGTTGAGCTGGTGATCCACTAGGCTCATTAAGGAACAGTCACCTTGCAGAATTTTTACTTTTTATGAGTGTGTTGGCGTGTGCGTGTGTGTGTACACACACCTCAAAATTCACAAAGGACATAATTTCGGTCTTATTCTATTTAAGCGACATTCACAATAATATATCGCAGCCTCCCCTTACACAATTGTTACGATTACTCTGCAGTTTTCAAATGAGCACGCTCCTGTGTAACATCGAGAGTGTTCTATCTACATGTAGCATCATGCCCGCATTTGTCTTGCGGAGATTGGTTACTAACGTAACTTTTCTTGTGCATGCAGCTTATCATCCAAGCTGAAAAGCAAGGAATTAGAAAAAGTTTAGAACAAGACCGAGAGTGGTAATTTTCAAAGTGATATTTTATGATATAATCTCCAGGACTGTTTTACATGTTAATGATATGTTTCATATATCATAAAGTATGTACATTATATTGTTCATGAACAATAACGTGTTTAAGTGGAACATACTGCAAATAAACGTGTCCTTTTCTCGTTCAAATACAGTTCATTGTATAGTAGCTGTAAAACAAGGAAAGTAACTCTTCCTACAAACTTCTGCACGTGCTTTCGTTTATTAGTTGTTGCTTCCAAGCACGCCTCGGGCTGTTTTATACATGAAATAGTAGACACATTTCTTTTTTTATATTTAGTCAAGTTTTGACTAAATATTTTAACATCGAGGGGGAATCGAAACGAGGGTCGTGGTGTATGTGCGTGTGTGCGTGTGTGCGTGTGTGCGTGTGTGTGTGTGTGTGTGTAGAGCGATTCAGACTAAACTACTGGACCGATCTTTATGAAATTTGACATGAGAGTTTCTGGGTATGAAATCCCCGAACGTTTTTTTCATTTTTTTGATAAATGTCTTTGATGACGTCATATCCGGCTTTTCGTGAAAGTTGAGGCGGCACTGTCACGCCCTCATTTTTCAACCAAATTGGTTGAAATTTTGGTCAAGTAATCTTCGACGAAGCCCGGACTTCGGTATTGCATTTCAGCGTGGTGGCTTAAAAATTAATTAATGACTTTGGTCATTAAAAATCGGAAAATTGTAAAAAAAAATAAAAATTTATAAAACGATCCAAATTTACGTTTATCTTATTCTCCATCATTTGCTGATTCCAAAAACATATAAATATGTTATATTCGGATTAAAAACAAGCTCTGAAAATTAAATATATAAAAATTATTATCAAAATTAAATTGTCCAAATCAATTTAAAAACACTTTCATCTTATTCCTTGTCGGTTCCTGATTCCAAAAACATATAGATATGATATGTTTGGATTAAAAACACGCTCAGAAAGTTAAAACAAAGAGAGGTACAGAAAAGCGTGCTATCCTTCTTAGCGCAACTACTACCCCGCTCTTCTTGTCAATTTCACTGCCTTTGCCATGAGCGGTGGACTGACGATGCTACGAGTATACGGTCTTGCTGAAAAATGGCATTGCGTTCAGTTTCATTCTGTGACTTCGACAGCTACTTGACTAAATATTGTATTTTCGCCTTACGCGACTTGTTTAAAGATGTTTTTGTAATGTTGCTATTTTGCTATGTGTTAAATCAAACATATTTCCAATCTATTCTGGAGACTGCGATGTGATTATTCATGTTTTTGCTTATTTGTTTTTGTTTGTTGCTGTTGTTGTTTGGTGTTGGCAGCGACACAAATACACACACACACACACACACACACACACACACACACACACGCAAACACACACGCACACACTATTTTGTTCCTTTTGTATATGCAACAGTGAATAAAATGTTGATGTTTTCCACTTGGTGCCGTTTTAATTACGAACATACAAGTCATTGTTCAAAGCAAAATCCATTTCTGTTTTTTGAATTATATTTAATGAATATAAAACGTCTGCGATTTTGTTACCTTTTTTCTGGTGAGTGCACACACACACACACACACACACACACACACACACACACACACACACACACACACACACACACACACACACACACACACACACACACACACATGCGCGCGCGCACACACGCGCACATGCACCCGCGCACAAACACACTCACGTGCGCGCCGCGCACGCGCACGCACACACACACACACACACACACACACACACACACACACACACACACACACACACATAACATGTATGGGCTAACACGCAACAGCTGTTGTTTTTTTCATTAGGTCACAGACCTGGAAGACCCAGGTGCAAGACGAATAATTCATATCACTGAAATGCGTGTTCCCCATGCACCACCCAAAACATGCCCCGAGGCCGGGCTTCGCCTCCACAAGTCGTGTCAAAACCATTCGTTCGGGTGTCCAGGAGTTTTCTTCTTCAGGCCACTGGCGCTCGTTCTCCCCGCAAACGCTACTTGTGTCAGAACGAGCGATGACGCCGAACGACAACACACCTGTCTCGGTTCAGTCGTCGTTGTCGGTCCCGTCTTCCCCGCAACGTCTATATTGTCGTCATCTTGACGTCGAACTGCCGTAGTCGACGTTATTGTCATATTCCTTCCTAGGCTTAATATCTATGATTTTGTCGTCTTCGTCTACCTCAACAAAAGCAATATTGGCGTCGTCCTCATCGTCCTTATCTTATTTTACTCCATGACGTCGGGAGTCATTATAGACTACACACTCAGTGTTGGTTCTTCAGCACTACCCCTACACCCGACCCGTTCAGCTCCACACCCTCATTATCAATACCATCCTCATTATTTTCATGATGAAAAGTGTCATTTTTCATCACTATCTTCAGGCTCGCTGCTGCTGCGATTTTCTGTTCGCGAGGATACATTCATCAGTGTGTACGTGCTAGTGAGCATGCTTCCTGCTTGAATTTATCTGCATCTCACGAAAGGTCAGTATGATTATCATAATTGGGAAGCTGATGCATGTGTCCACGTGCGAATATGAAGATTATGAATGGGTGCACGATGACAACCAACCGTGCAGAATTAGATAATCAATAACAAGAAAAACAATACTATTTCCATGAATAAAAAAAAAGTGTCATCCTCATGGAATTAGTGCTAATCAGTGGGAGTGAGTGTGTGTGTGTGTGTGTGTGTGTGTGTGTGTGTGTGTGTCCAGGACCACACAAAAACTGCATTTAAACAGAATAAAAGATCACTATCAAAGACAAGTACAGTTGTTTTCAGTGCGTTAGCCTAATGAGTAATGAAGGGTGACTTGTGAAAATTCCTTATGTGTGTCCTTCCAACGTGAAATAGCCACGCCATGAGTCACGAGTAGACACAGGGTTGATGTACACTTGACGGACAGGCTGGAATTTGTATAGCAACACTCAGTTGATTTTTATTGCAGGTTACATAGATATAGGTAGGCTCTTTTGTGATATAAAACAGAGAGAGAGAGAGAGAGAGGCGGAGAGAGAGAGAGAGAGAGAGAGAGAGAGAGAGAGAGAGAGAAGAGAAGAGAGAGAGAGAAATAGAGAGAGAAATAGAGAGAGAGACTGAGAGAGACAGAGACAGAGAAAGCGAAAGAGAGAGCGTGAGAGAGAGAGAGAGAGAGAGAGAGAGAGAGAGAGAGAGAGATGCATGTAGTGTGTAAATGTTTTTAGAGAGACTGAGAATTGAGACGAGGGTGATGGTGTATATTTATGTGTGTGTGTGTGTGTGTGTGTGTGTGTGTGTGTGTGTGTGTGTGTGTGTTTGTGTGTGTCTTAGCGAAGTGAGTGAGCATAATATTTACAGTATGCAAACATCTGGCCGTGCGCACCGTCTCTGTTGTGCGCAGCATCATTGGTGTACGCCTACAAAAGCTCAAAAAAGGAACAACAACGCAAGTAAACAACCACACAACGAAAGAAAGAAAACAATAAAGAAAGAAAGTAAGTAAGAAAAAAAAAGGAAAGAAAGAAAAAAACAAGAAACAAAGAAGCAAACAAACAAACAAACAAACAATGAAAAAACTAACAAACAAACAAAAAAACAAATTGCAACCTTTGTCGTGTCCTTTCGTCAAGAGAGGGCTAACTATCTTTCTTGCTTAACGTGCCAGATGCGGCTTATATACGTCACACGAAAACGCACGGGGGAGTCAAGGCCATGTTCTTGAAAAGAGTCTTGCGTGCTGATAAACAAGTAAATAAATAACAGTTGCAGCTAAAACTGTTAAAGTTTTCTCGCTCCTTCGCTTCGCCGAAGAAGACTTTCAATAGTAAACGCTGCTTTTATTGCACTCATGTCTCACTTTATCAGTCAAAGCTCTTTACTCGGCGTGAAACCCAAAAGTTAAGGTGATAGCGGCTGGGATGTATCCACTTGCTATTTTTACTCTGTTATCGTGTAATTTTTGAACCATCGGTTTAAGCCATACGCATTTGTCTAGTTGTTTTTCTCGGGAATTTTACACTGATTCATGTGAATGTCACGAGTAATATTAATGAAACTGCAGGTATCAGATGACTGGACGGTCATGTTTTTCAGCTTTACATTACGTTGTTGGTAGTCAATGCCCAGATATACTTAATTCGTGCCCCAAAACACTGGAAAACATCCACAATCGACAACATTGGTCAAATCGTTTGTTACTTGAATTCGCTCTTATGAAGGTAGTGTTATAGTCTGTGGGTTGTACAACTGTGCATTGCGACGGTAACGATGTACACTACATTGGGGTGTGCACGTTAAAGATCCCACGATTGACAAAAGGGTCTTTCCTGGCAAAATTGTATAGGCATAGATAAAAATGTCCACCAAATACCCGTTTGACTTGGAATAATAGGCCGTGAAAGGTGAATGTTCGCCTAATAGGCTTGAAGTTTGCTGGTCGATGTGAATGCGTTATATATTGTGTGTAAAAAATGTCTGTTTGTCTGTCTGTCTGTAAAAAATTCCATTTCAAACGGCAGAAATTAATATGTAAAGCGCGGAGAGCACAGTTGTGGTTCGCGCTATATAAGCTCCCCATAATAATAATAATTATAATAATAATATCTCAAGAAAATGGTAAGATGGCACCAGGCCTTCCGAAGAGGTCCAATACACGAACACATCCATCCTTTCATCCAAATCACAGTTCAGTCAGAAGTGGACACCAAGGCTTGTGGCATTTTTCAGACCCCATAATCATTATCAAATGGTACCTATGAGAAGAAAAACATTTCTTTCGTTCATTTTGGCTGAAGCGACAACAATTTGGAGATAAGTCACATCCCTATTTTCCATCTCTTTTTGTCTGTTGTATATGTCTTGTTTGTCCACTTCAAAGCCAGATAGGTGGAAGCTCTTGTGAATGTTGCGTTTTGTCTGTTATAATTCAACGTTCCATAAACTTAACCTTTCTTTTCTTTGTACCAATGATAGTTTTGAGCTAAAGCAAGGATTCAGTCGTGAGTTGCTAGATTTTCAGTACGTGTTCAATTGTTATTTATTTGTGTTAATAATAAGACTTGTAACGATCGTGTCAATTCTGAGAATACCTGTAGCGGACGTTACATTCTCTTAAACGACACTGTAAGGTAGTCTAACTAACTTAACCTTCAGAGTTGAAGTGAATGCATGTGTGTGTCACAATATGACACAAAACTTTAGTTTCTCATTTATTAGATTATATAAATATAGTAGAGCTATGACCCAGGTTATTCTCTTACGCTCTTTTGGTCAGATATTCAAAACCTTGAAGTGTCCAAAAGTTGTCATCGCCCGCTCACTATAGCTGTGATGTCAGTTGTTGTTTGTATATAATTGCGTTGGTGCAGCAGGGGAAAAAGATACACGGCCCTTCAACGGCTTTGACTCCCAGAGAACAAAGTTAAAAAACAAAAGATATCTGTACTCACCGATACAAGAACAGCACAAGACAGTACGAATTTTCGCTTATGAAAGCTTCATCAGGAACACACAAACACAAAAGGCAACAAAAAGCAGACGCAACACGAACGAACAAGGCTTGAAAAGATATTTATTCCCCCCTCTGCTTCTTTACATCTGTAAACTTGTAGGGGTAGTTATTTTTCGATAATGACCCAGCAACCAAACAAATAACGACCCAGCAACAGCCTGAATCCTCGATAGTGCAATGGGTTGAGAGGTTGTTCTGTTTCGGTACTACTTTTTGCGACTGAAAAGTTCCGAACGCTCTAATGTACGAAGTATACATCTCTGGAGCAAACAATACAAACATACCGCATTTAAATTAACAACTACAGGCCTGAACACATGAATCTCCATATAAAATCCATGAGTTCGGTTGTTTTCTGAATCTCATCTGCCGTGCCGTCAAGCCGTTCATCACAAGCAATTTCCCAAGGCAAGTAACTCATACTTTGTCTAGCGACAAGAGTAGTTCCCCTTCTTTTCACTCAGTTCCTTCGACAACAGACTGCAATCCGACGGTCAGTTTTCAACAATATTTCATTTAATAAACAGATCACACGCAACCAAATGCACACATCTCATCAATTTAAACAACATAAAGGGGTTTCATACACTATTTTCCCCAGAAAACTGAACTTCATACAGTTTTTAACGTTGGAACACGGGTGCAAAAGTTCGTCTGCTTGTCCCATTTGACGAAAAAACATTATCCTAAGCGATACTAAAACATATATAGAACACACAATATCTGCCTTTGCCGCCACGGCAGAATAACAGCATATCTGTGTACTTGATTTTAGCCCAAAATAGGAAAACTGACAAGAAGTGTTAACAGAATGGAATGATTTGCACGGAACTATACAACCGCGCATTAATCGATCGCCTGCGCAGGTTGACTGGTTGAGAGAATAGGATTCGATCAAACTTTCGCAAAAAAACTCCTCTTTTCTTTGAATAACTGAAGAAAGGAGGAATAAAGAGGTTACACACCTCGTCTCAGTGATTATAAAAAATAATGGTCTCAGTTCGCGGTCATGAAAAAGCTCGCTAAAGCTCGCATTTTTCATGATCCGCTAACTTCGACCATTATTTTTGATAATCACGGAGACTCGGCATGTAACCTCTACATATTCTCCATATTCTTTTCAAACCTTGTTCGTTCCGTGTTGCGTCTGCTTTTTGTTGCCTTTCGTGTTTGTTTGTTCCTGATGAAGCTTACCTAAGCGAAAATGCGTACTGTCTTGTGCTGTCCTTGTATCGGTGAGTACAGATATCTTTTGTTTTTTAAAAACTTTGTTCATCTCACCACAGTCACTTTGTTGTTTAGATTCTCAGAGGATAGTTATAACAAGCAAAGCGTAGAAAACACGTACGTCATCATGATTACACTTATACTTAGACAATTCGGAGTTCATGTAAAGCTGTATGTGCTGTTATACATAAAATGATTCTCAATAATGAGATAAAGGTGTTCTCCATTCGTCCCTATATATGCTTTTTGGGGACATCAACGAAGGATGCTTTTACATTTCAAAGTAGCTAAATTTGTCTTCACCCGCAGCTCCAAATAACTTTGAGCAGCAGTAATGTTGTTGTTTGTATCAATTACGCTGATATCTAGAACCTTAACTAGCAGTGCTGTTGTCGTTTGTATTAATAACGCTGGTGCAAGTACGATGCAGCAGGGGTCTGCCAACGGTTTTACTGAGCTGGCAAAGAATAACGAATTTGCGAAGTTGTCAACATTAAACACAGAGCCTTCAGCGTTTGCTCAGATCACACTGTGTGTGTGTGTGTGTGTGTGTGTGTGTGTGTGTGTGTGTGTGTGTATGGGTGTGCGTGCGTGCGTGCGTGCCGCGTGCGTGCGTGCGTGTGTGTGGTTGTGTGTGTGTGTGTGTGTTTGTGTGTGTGTGTGTGTATGTGCTTATGTGTGTGCGTGCGTACCTGGCTACGTGCGTGTGTGCGTGCGTGTGTGCGTACGTGCGTGCGTGTGTGTGTGTGTTCTTGGGCGTGTTAAGTTGAGAGTGTTATTGTCCCTGCGCTAGAGTATTCCACGTGTTTTCAAGCCCTCGCTTTGTTTACCTGTCGCTGCCAGATGTCTCTTACAGGTGACTTGAATAACAGTAACAGGTGGAGTTGTCGCGTGGAAGCCGACATTACTGTGCTTTCTGTTACTCTGTGTCATGATTCAACCACAGGCACTGCAACCGGCGACTTCACATTTTGGTTTAGATGCTTTGGAATTCGAATTTCCCCGAAAGCTACGTAGGGCTGCCTTATAAATTGCGGGGTAAAAACGGTCATACACATACAATCACATTTGTGCAAGAAACACGAATGTACGTGGGAGTTTCTGTCCATGAACGAAGAAGAAGAAGAAGAAGAAGAAGAAGAAGAAGAAGAAGAAGAAGAAGAAGAAGAAGAAGAAGAAGAAGAAGAAGAAGAAGAATGATTTGGATAATATGGGAAGGCGCGCTGTGATCTGCGTCTTGTCTCATTATACCTGCCCGCCGTTAAATCTTGGTAAGTAGCATTTAGAACAACGTCAGACACAGACTCATAGAGACAGACACACAACATTAACAACAACAACAACATTACATACACACACCCATACAAACACAAACACGTACACAGACACAGACATAGACACAGACAGACTGACAGACAGACAGACAGACAGACACACACACACACATGTACACACACACTCACACACACACACACACACACATGTACACACACACACACTCACACACACACACACACACACACACACGCACACACACCCAAACACACACACACACACACGCACACACGCACACCCACACATAATCCCCCGGACATACTGGATACAAATAAGCGAAGTAAACTTGTTGGCCTTGTGAAGTTTTGAAGCACAGTTAATGAAACTTCTGAGCTAAATCTGTGGTCAGAAGAGCTAAAAGCTTTCTCGTTGCCTCTAATAGGCTTATGTCTTTTTGTGTGTGTAGATATTTTACGCGCTCTTTGGCAACAGCAGACAGTTCGGTAAAGTTAACTTAACTATTATTTTGAACTTAAAAATCACGTGTTTCAACACACGCCTCGTAAAAAAAAAAGGCGCATGGACGAGATCGTGTATGTGCATGCACTCTCCGTCCTACGCTCTTTCCGCCCCGCCTCCCCTCCCATAATGCACACGATGTACAGACGGACAGACGGACGGACAGACAGATAGACAGATAGCCAGACAATCAAACACACAGACAGACACACAAACAAACAGACACAGGCACTAAGACACAGACAGACAGACAGACAGACAGACAATCAGGCAGACAGACAGACAGACAGACATACAGACAGACAGACACAAAAACACACACACATACACAAACAAACAAACACACATACTCACACATACGCACACACACACACAAACACACACCCACACACATACACACCACACACACACACACACACACACACACACACACACACACACACACACACACACACACACACACACACACACATACATACACTCTAAAAAAAAGTGTTCCACTCCTGAACACCCTTTGTGTAACCACTTCTGAACACCCTTTTAGTAGAACACTTTTGGAACACTTTTGGAACACATAAAGTGTTATATACACAAAAAAGTGTTCTAAAAGTGTTCCAACAGTGTTCCAAAAGTGTTCACATCTGAATACTTTTAAGTGTTCACCCTGCTGTAACCACTTCTGAACACATAAACGTGTTCAGGTCAACACTTTTAGAACGCTTGTGGAACACTTGTTGAACTCGTGTGTTCACCTGGTGTTCCACTGTGCAACAAAAGTGTTTACCATGTGTTCCAAAAGTGTTTAGGTAGCAGAAGATGCTTCAGGATAACACATTGAGAACACTTTATGGTTTGTAAAGATTTTAGTCAAGCAGTATGTAAGAAATGTAAAGTCCTTTGTACTGGAAACTTGCATTCTCCCAGTAAGGTAATATATTGTACTACGTTGCAAGCCCCTGGAGCAATTTTTTTATTAGTGCTTTTGTGAACAAGAAACAATTAACAAGTGGCCCTTTCCCCGTCGCGATATAACCTTCGTGGTTGAAAACGACGTTAAACACCAAATAAAGAAATAAAGAAAGAACACTTTATGTGTTCCAAAAGTGTAAAAATGTGTTCACCCTAACACTTTAAGTGTTCACCCTAACACTTTAAGTGTTCTCAAAGTGTTATAAAATTTAGAGTGTAGTTGACATCAGCTCGGACTTTCAGGTACTTTGCACTGAACCAGCCGCCTGTGGGTGTGTACACATTCGTGCCACAGTGAGAGAGAAACAGCCTTTACACGAGAGGGTGAGTAACATGATGAATGATTTATTTACGAGGGGAGAACTACTCATATAAGTAATGATAAACTGGGCTTACCTGAGCAAAACGTGAACTACTTGTAAGGGAAACGTACAGAAAAACATTATTTTTCAGGACGCGTGTTTTGACATTCTGCAGATGTGCCCTCTAGGATGACGTACTTATGTGGGTGTCTAGGGGTGCGTGTGTGTGTGAATCACCATTGTGATATAATAATTAATTTAAATGTCATGAGAAAAATAAAAGAGTGCCAAAAAAGCAACGACAAATTAGGACAATGGGAACACAGAACTGTGGGAATATATGGACATAGAAACAATGAGGGTTAAAATTAATATTAAAAGTCCTACGGTTTTGAGCCATTAAGGACTTGAGTGTTTGTCCGCTTTCAAAAAGAGGAAAGAAAGAAACAAAAAATAAGGAGAGGAGGGCAGGGGGTGGGGTTGAGTTGATAATGCTCTGTGGAATTTGTTAAAATGAAAAGTAGTTAAGATGTTTCTTGGTAAGAATTATAAGTCTGTATTCTATATCTTGAATAACGGGCTTGTAATATTATTTTTTTTAATTTCAAATCGAGTTAAAAAGTGGAACCTTTCAGGATCACCAATAAAACCAAATAGATGAGCAAGTAAGAGGAACACGAACAATAAATCTCAAAACTTTTTACAAATAAAAGGATTAAGATGTAAGCCACGAAGGCCGTGGTAATAAAAACAATATGTACAGTTTGGCGACTAGTGGGCCTTGGGTGAGGATATGTTGTCTAGAAGGTAGTCGCTGGAATCAGGAGGGATGGCGGGAGCCACTCGACCTCAAACTGAAACACGCTGATGTGATAATCTGGGCTTAGTTATACCCACAGCCCCATGTCCGAGTCCCTGACCAGTCGGCACAGCAGCAAGCTGTGTGACCAGCCTAGAGAACTGCTACTGCGCAGATAATCCTGGGGACTCAGACCATGGAGCTGCATATGGTCATATAAGGTTTTAAAGGTAATTCTATTTGTAGCGCATGGAGCGAAAATGTGTTGAAATGAATAGGGTTCTCCACAATGGCAGGACTTGTTAAAGATATGGAAGCGGCAGCCGCCGGCACGGAGGCGTCTGAAGATAGTGAGGAGGTTTGTTGGGAGATCGGGGTGTAGATCGTTCATATCAATGGGTTGATAGGACAGAGATGTTACGTACTGACTTCGAATGAGTTTACGGATTTTACTGTAGAACTCGGTTACTGAGTAGCCGATGTTAGTGTTAGCTGGGCTAGATTCTGCCGCTTCTTTGGCAGCGACATCCGCCAGTTCATTTCCCCGGACCCCTACGTGAGAGGGGACCCAGAGAAATGATACGGATGTGCCGGATGAGATTAACTGGTGACATATAAAGAGGATTTCTCTTTGTAGCTCTGCCCGATTTGATGTGTTTCGATGCAGAGCTTGTAATGAAGAGCGCGAGTCAGAGCAGAAAACTACCGCACGCGGTGTGACTGGGAGGTCATTTATAAAAGTGCATGCCATGAGCAAGGCAAATAGCTCGGCTGAGAATATGGAGATGTCTTTATTAAGAGTATATTTCCTTGAGATTTTGAGATCTGGGATCACAAAGGCGCAGCCAACGCTGCCGTCTGCAAATTTGGATCCGTCAGTAAAGACTTTTAAATGCTCCGAGAATTTGTAGTTTAGGGTTTCCTTTGGAACAGTAGCTAGGTAGACGGGGTTATCTTTTTTGGTAGTATTATCTTCACTGTCGTATATGATAGTAGGGGTTTCCTCAAGCCAAGGCGGGTAGGAGGGCGGGGGGACCCTGGCCAGCTCACTGACCTTCACCCCGCTATCGGCTAGAATGCGGTTTACTGTGTCGGATAAGGGTAGCGTTTTGGCCAAGAGTTGAGTGCTATGTTTGGTGTTGGCCTCATAATTTTGGTGCTGAGGAAAAAAGTCAGTCAGGACCTCGCAGGCAGAGTTCTCTACCGCGTGGGCTCTGACAGCATACTGAGCTGAACGGAGTTTTATCTCATCCACAAGGGGCAGCCACCCACACTCGCTGTAGACTCGACTCTTACTCGCTTGTTGGGAGAGTCCCAGAGCTATTTTGAGCGCCCTGCACTCTATAATAGCCAGTTTTTTCATGAGCGCCGGGCGCGTCGCGAAATAAGCTTCGCACCCGTAAAGGAGGCGGGAGCGAATTAATGCCCGCACTACCTCTGTGACACACTTACGCCCTCTGGCCCAGGATTGGGACGCCAGGTAGCGTATGATATAAAGATCCTTGTTGGCCTTATTGATCAGATGTTCGATATGACTGGTCCAGTTAAGTCGGGTATCGATGATAACGCCGAGGAACTTAACTTCTGAGCTCGGTTTGATAATATCACAACCTATCTTTATACTGCAGTTCCTGTACAGTTGTCTACGGGAGACAACAAGAAAGACTGTTTTATTTGAGGCTAGTTGGAAGCCGTTGGTGTACATATATTGACAGAGGTTGTCGATTTTAGTTTGGTAAGAAGATAAGTCAACAGTGTTGGTAACTCTGTTATGGCGTGGTCTATTAGTGTCTATTAAGGCGAGGTCGTCCGCATACAGAAGTACACTGGCACCGTCAACCTTAACAGAAGTAATGTCATAGAGCATGATGCTGAATAAGTTTGGCGCGATGATACTGCCCTGGGGAACCCCCATGTCCAGCGCATGGGTTTCGGACACCGAAGAGCCCACCCGGACAGACATCTTGCGATTGCTGATGAAGTTTTTGATGAATTGGTACATGTGGCCAGAGACACCGATTCTGCCGAGTTTTAGGAGTAGACGAGCATGCCAGACGCTGTCGTACGCAGATTTAATATCAAAGAAGGTTCCAAGAAGAGAATTATTACTATGTGCCAAGGTCTTTTTGATTTTTTCAGTGACGTGCACAATGTGGTCCGCACACGAACGACCTTGCCTAAAACCTGCCTGGCATGTAGGAATGATATTGTGTTTATTGAGGTGGAACTCCAGCCTCTGGTTCACCACACGCTCAAAGATCTTGCTGAGGTGGGGGGTTAGTGATATGGGGCGGTAACTGCCAGGTAGATTGCCCGGTTTTCCGCTCTTCAATACTGCTACTACTTGTGAGTCTGACCACGCTGCGGGGATAGTATCCTTTAACCAGCATAGGTTGAAAAACTGAGTGAGCAACTTAACAAAGTTAGGTGGTAGATGAGGGTTCTGTTAACATGGGCATTTCAGTGTAGGAATTACACGCAGGATCATGGTGCATACACCGCTACTCCGTTTTACAGCCCGATAACAGATTGGCTTTCGGGAACTTGGGGCTTTTTGAACAACGTGTTGGCTTATTACAGCTTTTTGAACAATCTGTCAGCACATGGAGGTTTTAATTTTTTTTTTATTAATCTGTAGTTTGCATGATTTTTTTCTATAAGTAGGCAAATGGATCTCTTTGAGCGATGTTTAGGCCACCATTGTACGAAGAATTTGTGTGCACATTAAACTTTTTTTTAACGATGTGCATGAACTGTACAAACAATCTGAGGGCATTTGACAATGTGCATTCATTAAATAGCCCTTTAATATACGTTAATATAGAGCGTTTTGAACGATTTGCAAGCATAATGCCATTTTTTTTTATCAATCTTTGGGCACATCTTTTGAATAATATTAACAGCTATTGTGTTTTCAGTGTAGCAATAGGGTCCGATATTTAGACGAGACAAGTATAATGCCGACGAGTCGAAGACGAGTCGCATTATACTTGTTTGAGTCTAAATATCGGACCCTATTGCTACACTGAAAACACAATAGCGATTATATAGCTGTTCTGACCTTGATTTGTTGTTCCAAACTTACAAAATGACAGTTTTTGCGTCGATGCGTTGATCTCAGGTTTTGATAGCAGACGCCGTTTCTTATGCGCATTAGTTTTGCGCAGGCGCCACACTGACTTTGGAAAAAAAACTCGATTTGACAACACAGCTGTTAAACAGCTTTTTATTAGTTCATTCGAATACAACAAAAAGAAGTTTGAGTTTTTTAATTTTGAACAAGACTACTTATGAAGAAGACCAAAACACAACATAAACGGAAAACTAGAAACAACTGAAGAACTAGGATGCAACAAGGGGAGGAGAAGAGAACAGCTAATCGCGAGCAGACGGCAGCGAAGTTTTCAGTTTGGGTGAATGGCATTTATACTTGTCTCGTCATGAAGCGAATTTTTCAACCTCAGTTATAAAGGACTACATGAATGTTTGTGACATGGGTTGTACATCAATACTTCAGAGGGGAAGTGGGGTATTTAGTGTGGAGTTACGAGATAAGAAAAGCCGAATGCGAAAGTTTGTGTCAGTCCGGGCAACTGACACATGCACACAAAAACGGCTGTTCCGTTTTACTCCCCTGTTTGTACTACATCTTTTGACTTTGGGCATTTTGTGGTGTTTAGGGACAGAAAATAATTGATTTGGTCCTGTTTCATCGGGAAGTTAGCAGAAAAGGGTATGCTATCGACATTTTTAAAGCTGAAAAACATTCCCGAGAAGAATTTCAAGTTGTCAGTGTATGCTGTTGTCGATTAAAACATCGTGTGGTACAGATGGGTAAACCGGAACCATGCGTCTTTGTTATTGCCAATATGCTTTTGGATATTGGCAAAAATGGCCGACTTCCGTAGCATTATGCTTTGATGATCGGAAGAGACCATCCAATCACAGCCCCCGAATTCCCCCACGTGTCCATCAGAATAGCTATATATACAGGCATATTGCAGCTTTTAGGCCAATTTTTGAGCATACAAATCTTATTCTTAACAATTTGCAAGCCTTTTCTGGGCGATCTTTGGGAACATGGAGTTTTGTTATTTTAACAATATCAGACATATAATCTTTTTTGTGTGTTTGTATACAATCTCTGGGCACGTGAGGATATTTTGAACAATGTGGGTTGAGCTTATAATCAAAGTGTGGACACATAGAGCTTTAATTTTTTTTTTAAATATATTGTCACATAGAGCCTTTATTTTTAAATAGTCTTAATGTGTCACTGTTGAACATTCTGTAGGCACAAGAACTTTATGAAGCGTCTGAGGGCACCTTGAATTTGCGTGGACATTGATAGTTCGTCCGTTTATTCCGTTGAGCAATGTAGCAAGGTGAGGGTTTGTGAGCATTTGACACGTCCATTTCATTACATGGTTGATGAATCGTTGCTTCCCTACCTTCGTGTTCGTGTTACTTTGGTTGTTTCCTCATAGAGTGATTCTGATTGAATGTTTTTTGATAGCTTATCTTCTTGAAATCTAGCCAATGTTATTGTTCACGAATGGAAAAGCGTAGAAGGTCGTGTGTGTGTGTTTGTGTGTGTGTGTGTGTGTGTGTGAGTGTGTGTGTGTGTGTGCGTGTGCGTGTGTGAGTGTGCGTATGTGTGTGTGTGTGTTTGTGTTTGTATATATGTTTATGTGTGTGTGTGTGTGTGTGTGTGTGTGTGTGTGTGTAAGTGTGTGTGTGTAAGTGTGAGTGTGTGTGTGTGTGTTTGTGTATGTATATGTTTGTGTGTGTGTGTGATTGTGTGTGTGTGTGTGTGTGTGTGTGTGTGTGTGTGTCGGCCGGCGTTCATCTGCATCTTGGTATTTGAGAGTGCGTCGACGATGTGACGTTCTTCCTGCTTCATTGCTTTTGCATCGTGCTCGCTCTTGTCATTCAATCTCCTTAGTGACACAGACACACACACACACACACACACACACACACACACACACACACACACACACACACACACACACACCACTCCACGCCTAATCACAATACATTCAAAAAGTCCAAGAAGCAATATTATATTTTGATTTTTTTATTCATAGTTTCGCCCGAAGGCTGTCCCACAGCAAATGATTAAGCTGCAGGCTATTGCACAAAACCACAAATTGCACTGACCCCGTTTAGGCACATGGATATTGATCAGTACATTTTCATCACCCACAAATCACAATAAGTACACCAGACTGAGTTCTCGTGACTGTTTCCAAAGGAAATAGGAAATATCACAAAAAGGAAGGAGGAAAGAAGATATAAAATAGAACATCTTTGGGATGTAGAAAAGCGGCAGACGAAGAAATATGTACAATCTTTGGGATGTTGGATATCTTATACTAGCGAACCGCACAATAACGCGTAGAACAAACACTCGTCCCTTCGTATAAAATCAGATCTTGCAGATGAGTCTTCAACTCCTTGCTAGATCTATGGACAGAAACATTATCGCCGATCCTGTATGAATGGATCAGTTGTAGATCTATGTCAAAATGTTTCTCTACGCCAATGATCATGTTTGTATTAACGCATTATAGTAGGGCTCGCCTGTATTTTCTTTCATATCACAAAAAAGCTTTGTCACAAACACAGGCCATATTCACACCACATTTGTTCACAATGCGTTTTCCATACGAGAGCAAACGCACGTCATTCATTTCTTCACGCATTCAGTCATTCTGCAAGGGTTAGTCACGCAAACACAAATCAAGGAATAGTTGAGGAAAGATCTACTTCACAGTTAAACATTTTTAACTTTTTGATGATCCCTCAAAGGTTTGAATTAAATAAAATAAAGGGAAAAAGTGTTATTCAGATTAGAAAATGAAAATTTATGAAGAGCCTAGGCCTACTAAAGTTGTTAGTAAAATAAAAGGTTTGTGGAAAAAGTGGGAATCGGAGATTATCTTTTAAAGAACTTCTAGTTTACTATCGTGAGAGCTCAGATCCATGACAAAATGACTAAAAGTGATTTGAGATATGAACACTTCATCACCGGTGATTATCCTTCTTAGCATGTTGGAGGTAGACTTAATGCGAACATTATGCTTATTTTTCATCAGTTGTGTTGATCTTTTGGTAGTCTCTCTCTCTCTCTCTCTCTCTCTCTCTCTCTCTCTCTCTCTCTCTCTCTCTCTCTCTCTCTCTCTCTCTCTCTCTCTCTCTCTCTCTCTCTCTCTCTCTCTCTCTCTGAAGCGATCACTGCTTCAAGTATATCACGCATTCATAAATATGTACATCAGATTGTGACCTTCATTAACATAAATTTACATAACGTCAAAGACCACGGGTGAGAAGGCAACACATCATGACTAAGCATTGTGTTCAGAGGTCAAAGGTCCCAAATATAATATCCACGGACATTACATCATTTAAACAAACTCGCATACAACTCTCTGGCACTCTTTTAAAATACTCTCTCTGTAGTTACATTCGCATCGCAATCATTCATCTATACTTCAACTGGCGTCCTAAGCATTCATTTGCTTCACATTCATTCATCTGCACTTTCAATATCGTTACAATCATTCGTCTGCATGTTCATCTGCATCACAATCAGCCATCTGCATTTTCTTTGTTTTCACTACAATTTTTCATCTGCATTCATTCGTCATTCACAAACAATCAGATCACAGGGTTCTGGAAACAAGCACTCAGCTGAAGTCATTCAGAGTCATCACCCGCATGAGTTTTTTCTTTGGTCATTCACTGTCATTCGAAGACGATTCACAACAGTTCACGTTGAGCCGATTTTAAGTTCACGATTGTTCTCGGCTCTTGTTGGTCAAGTAACTGACAGTTCCTACACTGTCGTCACCCCCAAATGTCAGTGCGTATTCGCACTGAAAAAGTGTCAGTGTGCTTTCACACCAAATGTCAGTGCCGAGTGGGCGTTCACACCAAATGTCAATGTCAACATTTTCCCCAGCGTGCGTTCACGCTATCTTTCAGAGTGCATTTACACACCGCAGTTGAGTCAGTTCAGTTTTCACGCACACATATATATCGCAGCTCAGTCAGTCCACGCTAACACGACAGCTGCTGACTCTTGTTGTCCATAAGGAGCGATGACAGTTGCTTGATGGACTTGTTGGACAGAGTACGCTCGCCGAAGATGCGGTTGAAGATCTTGTTCTTCTTCTTGCGGTACTTCAAGGCGGAGAAGACGACGTGCTCGAAGACCTGCTGGAGGCCTTCCTGGTTTCTGGCCGAGCACTCGATGTAGCAATCCGCGCCGATGATCTTGGCGAGGTTGTTACCCTCTTCTGTGGTGACCTGGTCCTGGCAGTCGGGGGTCCTTAGGTCGATCTGAGTTCCGACCAGGAGCATGGGTCGTCGTCGCTTGGTGTGACGCTGGATTTCGGGCAGCCACGAGTTGATCACGCTGTAGAATGACTCGCGGTCACACACGGAGAAGCAAAGGACGAGCACCTCGCTCTCTTGGTAGGTGTAGGCGCGTAGGCTTTCATAGTCACTCTGTAAACACACAAGAAAAAGAGAGGGGGATGGTTAGTCTTTGTAACTTTGATTTTTTTTTGGTAATAGACATT
Organism: Littorina saxatilis; assembly: GCF_037325665.1. NCBI lineage: Eukaryota > Metazoa > Mollusca > Gastropoda > Littorinimorpha > Littorinidae > Littorina > Littorina saxatilis. Next base: position 48,930,836 of record NC_090261.1, on the reverse strand, counting down.
ATGTAAATTCAGTGTTTTGTGTATACATACTTTGTGAAAACAAAGTCAGATTCAAAGCAATTACAGAAACCGCTTGCAAAGTACAAGGTGTGAAGAAGACTATGAAGAAATACTAACATAAACTTTTCTATTAGTTCATGCTGATACAATTAATTTAAATTCGTCAACAACGAAAGAAACAGGTTAGAGCTACACACATTCGAGAGATTTAAAAACAAAAGAGGAAGTGCATCTAAACACGGAAAAAAGACAACCACAAAAAAGTGTTTGAATGTCTACACCAAGTTGAAAATAGGACCACAAAGAAGAGGAAGAGGAGTGAAAAAGGAAAGGGGAAAGGAGACAAGTATACAAGACAAGCAAGCAAGGCGGAGGAGAAGGGGAGGAAATGTTGGAAAGGCAAGTAGAGAAAAGGCATGCTTGACATAGCAGCCACTGACGGGAACTCGGGAGGGTTGGGACGGGGGGAGTTTGACCAAGGATCTAGCTGCGATATATTCCCATCACATTGTCTTCCTCGTTCTTTCCCTTTTTTGTGACTGCCCGCTGTACACACGGAACGACAGAGGTTGCGAGGGCGTGGTGGCAGAAGCAGCACGGGCACAAAAACCCGCATTTTAAGCCCCCCTCCCCCCCCCCCCCCACCGGTCCTCTCCCCCCCTTCTTCTCTCGCTGCCTGGATGTCCAGAGATATTTTCACGATCTATTTTCCCGCGTTAAGCACTTCTTCAAAAGGCGTTACGCCCATTTAAACATACCACGCTCCCAAAATAGCCACCGGAGAGATCGGTCCCAAGTGTTTGAATGGAACGAGGGTGACATGGGTTACTTGAGTACCCCTTGACGAGTGAAAAGAGATGTTATCATTCACACCTCGACGAGTAAATAAAAAACTGTGATAGTATGAAGTAAAAGTGGCAGGTAAAGCCGAAAATTGGCGGTTGGGTTTAAACAAGTCTATTTTCGGCCCGGGCTAATTCAAATCGGGAGCAGAAGAGAGATACGGTTGTTTTGCTGCGAGGACAAAATATAGCACCTGTATGTAGGCCGTGTGGACCAAAACAAGTGGTATTTTGCATAGTTCACACAAAAAGGTTTCTTGTTCACAGCCTGCGAATCATCGGAAGTGTGATTTACACATCATAATAACACTATTGTTTGCACCAGTGCATTGGTGTGAAACAAGCAAGTGTAGGGATTTCTAGTCAAAACACTGCACATCAGCAAGAGCATTTAGCTGTCTTTAAAAGAAATCACCCTCAAATCATCTACAACAATCACCTTTCTGTACTTTTCGTCAGTTCCTGCCAAACTTTGTTTTTCTTACTTTCTCGTGACTGTTCTGCACCGGGTAAAGTTCAGTGCCTTGTTGTGATTCATGATTAATCTTTCTTTTCCCAAGACTGATCAATACAACGAAGAGAGAGGAAGTAGTCTTCTTTTGCATCTTCAAAGTGACGTCATAAAAATGTTTACTACGCGCTACTGACGAAGTCGGTGTGTCGTTTTGCACAAAGGATACTTTGAGAAGGAAATAAAGAAACCCTCCCACACGGTCATTGAGCTATATTCAAATTAAGAACTCGTGTTTAATCTTGCTTTGTAAAAGTTCAATAAACTAACGGGGCTTGGCTCTGCGCGTCAATTCAGAAAATCGGTCTGTTTGTGAGCCCTACGAAAACAGACAACTACCTTTGCTTTTTTATAGAATCGCAAAGAAAAACACACAGCTCACGGCCAATACAAAAAAGTTTACATCAGATGGGCTCAGATAACCCCAAAAGCTATGTGCAGTTAGCGTTGTATTCTTCTTCACAGGCAGTCGTAGAAAAGCGGGGAAAAAGATTAAAAAAAAGAAAGAAAAAAACACATTAACAGAACACTCACGGTCGCGGTGCTCTACATTTATTTAGGTTGTTTATTCTGATTCAAAAGAGATCCGGTTGTGTTTACCCGAAAGAAATGGCAACGTATTCACAGAACAGCTGATACTACTGCCGTAACTGCAAGTGCGTGTTTCCCCTATGGCTCACAGGACAGTGCACCCAGGCGGTTTGGCCACAATCCAAAGGGAGGATTCGCGGTAAACAAGATTACAGAACTACTAGCACCGTGCCCTAATGCTTGCTGTCACGTCGGAATGGCGGAAAAGAGCGTATAGCGCCTGGCCTTTCCGAACTGGAAGGAACAGGATCGTGGGTGGAGAGAGAGAGAGAGAGAGAGAGAGAGAGAGAGAGGGGGAGAGAGAGAGAGAGAGAGAGAGAGAGAGAGAGAGAGAGAGAGAGAGAGAGAGAGAGAGAGAGAGAGAGAGAGAGTACAAGTAGTTTACACACGACTCAGTAAATATATACATGTACTCTTCGTGAGCATGACTAAGGTAAATATGCGTACTCAACAACTGCTACATATTTCCGCCTTAGCCTAAGGCCGGTCACGGTCACGGTCGTGATTTCATAATGATAAAAACAAAACCTGTCCCACTGTGAACCCTCATCAGTCTAACACTCCTTGTATACCCTCAAGGTAGGTCTCCTACCATACATATTACGCACGACAGAAATCTGTTTTTTGTTTAAACAGTATTTTATTCGTAAACAGACACATGATAATATAACAACATCATTAAGAAGGAGCACAACAAGTTTAAAACTTATGATAAGTGCTCACATAAACATGCCTGAAATTTCATGGCGGAATATGATCAACGCACGACAGAAATCTGTCACGAGTTCCCTTTTCCAGTCCTTTCGCCTTACCAAGTAGAGAAATACAGGTACGATCGAAGAGAATCGACATGGACATAGCCCCCCCCCCCCCCCCCCCGCTCCCGAAAATAAACACAGATGGCTATCTATCCGCACTCTTAATCTTTGTTCGGCCCCACACGACAGGGGTGGTTGGGGTCATTATAAGCTGTAGTACTATACTTGGGCATAAGCAGTAGTGCTATCAAGTAAGCCTTCTATGCTGAGAGTTTGACTTATCCCTACTACAACCCCCCCCCCCCCCCCCCCGCGCCTCAATCCTATTACTTTGTCTCGTTGACCAGTGCCCGCAGTGACCACTCCCCGTGGGTCTGCGGCTTTGCCAAGATGACGTGAGATAAAAGTTTTTTTTGTTTTCCCTCTATCCGTATCCGTCTGCCTACACTAAACTCCCTCGCTGTGTTTTCGTTGTACCGCGTCGGAAAAAGAAGGGGGTTACGATAAATCATGCGCGCCCGAGCGTGAAGAACAGATTAGATTTCCTGTGAGGGGAGATGTACCTACACAATAAGCCTACGTCAGAGTGCTGCTTCTCCTGTTTCACGCTACGAACGTAAGCCGAAACTTAAACTGATTCGTCTTCAATGCTGCTGTGCTGGGAACACTGCCTGAAATCCTGCTTTGCAAAATCGATCAACTTGAGAGAAAAATCAAAACTTGACTAAATGTAAAAAGATGACGTCAGCCCTCTCTGATTGCAATGGCCACTATATATGCACACGGAGGTGTTTTTCCCCGCGGGTCCTGAAATCCCTTCCAATGGCTCTTAATAAGTAGGAATCAATATTCTGATTTCCAAGAAACCCGGTTTTGATTTGTGCATGATACCCAATTTCACCCTTCAACAAAACCATGACTGATAAATCATTATTCGGAATCAGGATTCCAAGCACGCCATCTAATACCTTTGCATGCACCATGCTTCATAAAGGAGCAATACGCTTATAGTCAGTTGCGGGTTAACACAACCGCAGTGCATTTTAATGCGTACGTGGCTAGGCATTAAAAATAAGCTTTAACATTCACAAGCCGCATATACCGAGTGGTACAACATTGCACCACATTTCATGCAAATGGAATTTCCACTATACATATATATCCGCTTCTACGAAACCGCTGAATGGGGGAATTGTGCAGCGAAACGTACCGACGGCAGGAAATCCCGGCCGAATCTACTCACAGTTTTAATGTCAGGCTTCTTATTTCTATACGCTATATCATGCTAGCAATATTCTATATCAGGTAACACCACGGTCTTTTTATCGCTTTGTGTCAGACCTCCCTAGAGTGTGAGATTATTCTTGGAAGTTAATACGCTAAGCGTGACACACTAAACAATTCAAATGACACCGCCCGTTATAAAATGCTGCGCTGCGGAAGCAGAGGTAGAGCGAAAAAAGGTAACAAATATGTGGGGAATTCCCATTGAATATCATGAATCTGAATCCAGTTTGAATTTGAATTGAGAGAAACTGTAAGGACGGGTGGCAGAGAAGGGAGGAGGGGGGGGGGGGGGGGTGGAGGAAGGAGGAGAATTGAGAGGATGCTGCTGTTGGGGGTGGGGGGTGAAAGAAGTGTGAGAGCGAGAGGAAGAAATAAGTAAGGATAGAGGAAAATGAAATGAGAGAGAGAGAGAGAGAGAGAGAGAGAGAGAGAGAGAGAGAGAGAGAGAGAGAGAGAGAGAGAGAGAGAGAGAGAGAGAGAGAGAGGAGTTATAATTAGTGTTGATGCTTACCTGGCCAGCAGTATCGAAGAGACTGATGACAAATTCCTGCCCTCCCACTTTCAAAGGAACTGCAAGAAACAAGAAAATACAAATAAGTACACGGAATGTAAAGGAATGCCACCACACACACACACACACACAAAAACGGAAACAAAAATGGCACGCTTGCACAACTCGAACACCGCAGAAAATGCCAACAATCAAAAACCCCGCTGCAGTTTTAATAGCAACGTTACACATAACTTGGCAAGAAGACCGAAGAAATATAATCGAATACCTTCTTTTCCGTTTAAAATTCCTACCCTTCAGGAACCGTTTTGAAACCGTTGGCATGTAGCCTTGCGGTGGCGCATACCGTGTATGACACTTGTAAGTACTCGGAAGGTGAGGAATTCCACAAATGTCAGGGAAACGAATCCGCCAGTTACGCTTTGTAGCAAGAACGCGCCTTGACATCTTGCCAAGATTTCAAGTTTATGCTGTACTACTCTACACGTGCACCGCTTCGCTAATCGAGACTGAGTTCTTTTCCGTGTGTGTGCCGAACACTGAAACTCAGCTGAAGAATGCGACTGCATCCTTGGAAAGTACGCCTGTATCTATATGCACGTGTATGATGTGTTTGATGATGATGTCAGTGTGGACGGTTTTGTCATAATGAAAGTGAAGATGGTTTTACAATACGGTTGACTGAGGAGAGAAAAGATGCTGCTTTTGCAATTTACGTAAGAAATGTGCGTCAGCCACAATTCAACTGGGATTTTAGAGTATGCATGCTTGTAAAGAGAATAGTTTTTTCAAAAATGCTTTGATTTTCAAACAGATTATACAGAATGAATGAACGAGTAAGTTGAAATCACAGTTTAATTTTCTTTTCAGTTTGCATTCTTCAGAAACTGATAAGTAAAAAAGAAAAGAAAAAAAAGAAGATAGATAGATATACACTGAGAGAGAGAGAGAGAGAGAGAGAGAGAGAGAGAGAGAGAGAGAGAGAGAGAGAGAGAGAGAGACAGACAGACAGACAGACAGACAGACAGACAATGACAGAGGCAGAGACAGAAAAAGACATCATGCATCATATAAAAACTTACCAGAGTAGTTGTCAAAGACTGTGGCTGTGTAGTTGTCGGTGAAGAGATGCTGGGTGTAGCTGAGAGTGAGGCACGTTTTGCCAACCATACCATCGCCAAGCATGGAACAATGGACGTAATTTTCACACCCCTCTCCATTCCCCCCATCCTTGTTGGTCTGGCCGTTGTCGGACTTCATGATACTCCAAGTTTTCATGTGCAGTTTCCCACGAAGAAAAACAGTGGTATAATCCAATGAGGGACTCAGACGTTGAAACTCGTCAAAGTCCTGGATCACAAAACACTTTTGACTGTAAGATAAAATTGTTTCAGGTAAATGCCACAGTATGACAGTTCAGGTGAACAAGTTTGTTCTCTATACAGGCGTTGTCTCTTCGAGCGCTGAGAGAGTTCTACTGTTGAACTAGCCGCGTGGTGAAGTTATAGAGGCTCCGAAATACACTGAGAAAGAGAATGGGCCCTGTCAGCCAATGAGAATCGTCGGCTGGGCTGGCGCGCGTGCCACCTAGCTAGGTACAGGGAAACAGTCTTTTCGGCTTTCTGTCCTTGCGGCGAACTTGTCACCAAACACCATGGGTTACTGTTCAGCAGGTACCCACTGAGCTTGCGTGGATTCAAGATTAGAAATGTCCCTCCCCTCCTCCCCCTCCTCTTCTCTCGTCCTGCTGTTCGTTCACACTGCGTCTTCGTGGATCCAAATGTTCTCTCCTCCCTCCCCCTCCTCCTGCTCGCCCTGTTTTCAAGCTCCGTTCCTTGGTCGCGATGTCCGCACAGTTGGAATCTGGTACGATCCTGTTTTTGCAGCTGCCTGTTTTTCAGCTTGTACATGCACGGTGCTTGTCTGTTTGTATACATGTCTCTTCAGTGTATTTGGCTGTTCTTACTTCGTATAATTTTTGTTATTGTTTTAATAATATGTTTATGGTTGTTGTCATAATTATGTTGTTGGGTTGTTTTAAGAGCAGATGAACCACACTTTTTCATCCATTGTTTAATTGTATGGACAATGAATTATCTTATGTTTTATGTCTTATTTGTGTGTTCAGTTTTTGAGAGTGTGTTTGTCCTGTTTGTTTGCCTGTCCGTTGTACTGTCTGTGTTTTTGTAGATATACATTCGTGTCAAATTAATAGTGAAAAGGTGTTTTGAAGGGCATGGTACGCTTATCATTGTGTTGTGCAGAAGAAGACTGGACACATCAAGTAAGACAGGCATGCAAACAAACAGTCAAACAGATAGATGAGAGCTCAAGCATACACAAACACTCTGGCACGTAACGACTGAAGTACAGAATCACACTTCAAGTTCATGCTCCGACACCAGTAGCCCTCCCCCCCCCAAAAAAAAAAAAAAAAAAATTAAAAAAACAAAACAAGAAAAAGAAAGTTCAGATGCACTCAGTCAGCCTAGTCCTATTCAGTCTTTTGCAACCTCCAGCTGCCAACAATAACAGGAACAGAACGATATTCTTTTTCTGTTAGCTTTTCTTTCTTTGCCCCGTCTGTCTGTCTGTCTGTCTGTCTGTCTGTCTGTCTGTCTGTCTCTCTGTCTGTCTCTTTCTCTGTATATATATATACTAGATGATTACCCGCTTCGCCGGGTACCGGCTTCGCCGGAAAGAAGTAGAGCCGAATAGCAGGCTGCGCCTGGGACCCGGCTTTGCCGGGTGTACGCCGGCTTTACCGGCGCACGAAGGAAGAGAGATCTAAAAATAGTAACGTGCAGTGACCTTCTTAAAATAGTAACGTAGTAACGGGAATATGGATTGACGCCACACGAAGGAAGGGAGATCTAAACATAGTAACGTGCAGTGACCTTCTAAAAATAGTAACGTAGTAACGGGAATATGGATTGACGCCACACGAAGGAAGGGAGATAAACGCGCAAAACAAAACACTGGAGAAGATAAGGAAGAGTTACTGGGAATGGATATAGTGGATCTACAGAAAAACCAAAATCGGTTCAGCGCTGCGCGCTGAGAGCACGTGTTGAAATATCTCATCGATGAGGTTGTGTCCGGGGTGTAGCTGAATACGGTCTCCAAATTTGAAAAAGATCGACCGATAACTTTGGCCGTGCATCGCGGACAGACACACAGACACACAGACACTAGTCGTATATATATATATATATAGATATATCTCCCTCTCTCCCTCTCTCAACCTCTGTCTCTCTGTGCCTCTGCCTGTCTGTCTGTCTGTCTGTCTCTCTCCTCCCCTTTCTCTCTCTGTCTATCTCTGCCTCTGCCTGTCGGTCTGTCTGTCTTTATCCCTACTATTCCACCAATGACTCTTGTCTCTCCTCTCGCCCTTAATCAACTCCCTATTACTTATCCTTGTGAACAAAATCAAACGTTGTAACATTGATTAGAGGAAGAGACGCTACTGTAAACCCCAGGTCCCCGCAAAAATAATGCCAGCTAGCCGGTTAAGCCTGATATTGATCTACTTTCACCAAGCTCGCTGCATGACTGAAGTTTGACACTGGATTTTCGGTAAAAAGACTTCGCGAAGTACTAACGAAGTCAATTTCGGGCTCAGTCAATGAGTAGGTCAGTCACTGACTAAGACATTTTTTTCCAGTCAGTAACCTAGTCTCCCTCTATGCTTAAGCTTTACCCACGATCACCTGACGCCCCCCCCCCCCCCCCCCCGACCCCGATACTAATTGGACAAATCTCTTCACTCGGTCCGACCCAGACATTGCCCGGTTTCTCACCCTTTCACTCCAAGACTTGTGTCATCTGCACGGCTGTACTTCCCATGGCCCTTTCTGTTGTGTGAACAGACCCCGACCACATGTGCGTGCTCTTTTGGTCATTAGTATTTCTTTGTTAATAACTGGGCCATCAAATGTGAGGGGTGACAAATTTGACGACGTTTTTGTGTGTCTTTTTAGGGGTTCGAAGTAACCTAAAAATTAATGGAGTTTTATGACGTCAGGGTGTTAAAAAAAAGTCAGTGTCTCTGTCTCCACTACTGAACTTTCCGTGTCTTTTATTGGTTGTAATCATGCACGTGCATTTCGTGCGCAGTTGGTCACACACTCTGAGTGTGTGTGTGTGTCTCTTGAACCCTTTGGCAACGTTTCATGTCTTTAGTTTTTTTTAAACATTTGTTTTGCAGTGGAAGAAAACTTAATCCTGGGCAAAGCTCAGTTTAGATCAGCCTTCTCGGTCTGTCTGTCCGTCTGTCTCCAATTCCTGTCTGTCTGTCCGAGTACCCCTCCCCCCCCCCTCTCTCTCTCTCTCTGCTACTGTGTGTGCCTCAACACGTGCTCTGTCTATGATCTTCGTATCTTTGATTCTGTCAGTTTTTTGGGGGCATGTTTTTGATTTCAAATCTTATCTGTTTGCTTGTTCTCTTTCTGTCAGGCTCTTAGACAAATTTGACAACTTTTTTCTTTTCTCGGAGTAGGGAGTAACCTAAAACCAAGTTTTCTGACGTCAGCGCGTCAAACACCCACAGTGTCTCAGAATCTCTGGTTGTGAACTTTCTCTGTCTTCCTCTCCGACCATGAGCGTGCATTTTGTGCGCAGCTGTTTCTCTCTCTCTCTCTCTCTCTCTCTCTCTCTCTCTCTCTCTCTCTCTCTCTCTCTCTCTCTCTCTCTCTCTCTCTCCCCTCTCTCTTTCTCTCTCTCTGTCTCTGTCTGTCTGTCTGTCTGTCTGTCTGTCTCTCTCTCTCTCTCTCTCTCTCTCTCTCTCTCTCTTTCTCTCTTTATTACTATTTTAGCATCGTTTCATATCTCAAGAATGTTTTTCTTTGTACATATTGAAAATCCTTGGAAAAGTTCAGTTGAATCAGTTCAAATGCTAATTATCTCTGTCCGTCTCTCTCTATCTTTCTCTCTGTGTCTCTCTCTCTCTTTCTCTGACTCTGAGACTGTCTCCGTCTTTGTTTGTCCTTCTGTCTCTTTCTCTCTCCCCCCTCTCTATCTTGCTTTGACCCTCTCTCTCTCTCTCTCTCTCTCTCTCTCTCTCTCTCTCTCTCTCTCTCTCTCTCTCTCTCTCTCTCTCTCTCTCTCTCTCTCTGCGTGTTGCGCAGTAGTTAAGTAAGGACTAATTAACGGTAAGACAGTACCAAATGAACGTATAGTCGGCCTTATGCCGCAAATACCAACGAGGAAAACAGATAATGAGGGTGAGCTCCTCGATCATGGCTCTCATAGTCTTTCTGTACGGCAAGGTGAATCTCTCTCTGCTCCTGTGTGCCTGTATCTCCAAGCCTCATTACGTGCATGTTTCTGTCTGTTGTTAGTCTGCAAGTACCTACTACCTGTCTATGTCTCTGTAACCTTTATTTCCTCCTTCTTTATTCTTCCACATCATCCCTCTCTGTCTCTGTCTGTCTGTCTATCTGTCTGTCTGTCTGTCTGTCTCTCTCTTTCTCTCTTTCTCTCTCTGTATGTCTGTCTGTCTGTTGTCTGTTTGTCTGTCTGTCTCTCTCTCTCTCACACTCTGTCTCTCTCTCTCTGTCTCTCTCTCTCTCTCTCTGTCTCTCTCTCTTTCTCTCTCTCTGTCATGGACATTCTGTGTGAATCACATCTCTACACGTCTGTTTGTGTGACAGTGTATATGGCTGTCTGCATGTCAGTGTGTCTGTCTGTCTGTATTCCTTTCTGTTTCTCCCCCTGCCCACCATATTGCAACTTGACCTAGATTACAACAGAAGAAAGGCGTCAGCTCCGGCCTCATTTTCGCTTTTTGTGTGTATATCATTCCGCGTTCCACAATGCAAGCTGAGGCATTGACTGACAAAACGGATTTTCTCTTACCCTAGTTGAAAGAAGAGTGAAAAATACAGATAGACAGGCTGTTATAATGGCCCCACCTTCGACCTGGTTTACTTTTCTCTGGAGCAATTTCTTTGCTTTTTCAGGTCACGATTGATGCCCATATAACTGGAAACCCAGGGCTTGCACATGTGGCACACATTCCGACCTGCTTCTGTGTGAATTAAGAGTTCACCTGCTCTACAATGGTTGTGAAGCGTGAAAAAAAGACAGAACCCCCCCAAAAAAACACATACATCTTTGAAGTGATTTCTGGGGCAATCTTTTCGGGATGGTAGCTGGAGGTCATTATTTCTGCGGTAGCTGGAGTGGTCATTATTTCTGCGCAGTGGGTGTTGAGAGTTCTACACAGCCTGCTAAGAATACCACATAATGACAGGTAGTGTAGGCGGAAAGAGCTAGTATACAATGACGGACTGTAGACACACTCCGACGCAACCGGTCACGGATAAGTTTTTCTTCCGTCATATACGACACAAAGATAATAAAACCAGAACAGGACAGTGGGCAGATAAAGAGGCGAAACAAATATACAGTTTACGGACCTAGCTACTGTTTTGCAACCGGTCACGGCACACATTTCCTCCTTTCTATAACCCCCCCCCCCCCCCCAAGGTCAAAAAGTGGAACCGATCAGTATATCTGGGCAGATAAAGCATTTAACATAGCTAACATCGATCACTAAAATGTTCTAGTTTTGCAATCATAATTATAATTCTGAAAGCAATTAGTAGACATGTGGTTTTATCATTTCAGATGTGTTCAAATTCCAAAGCTATACTGTCAACAAAGGGCCAACTTCATGTGGAGGATCATTGAAGACATTTTGGTTTTAAATGTCTCACACCTTGATTGTGACACGTCCTCCGAAAGCGGCATATGGCTGCCTAAATGGCGGAGTAAAAACGGTCATACACGTAAAAATCCACTCGTGCAAAAACACGAGTGTACGTGGGAGTTTCAGCCCACGAACGCAGAAGAAGAAGAAGATTGTGACACGGTGATGGCATCTAGAATGTCGTATAGGCAATGGCTAATGAAAGAGGAACACTATAAGGTACAGCTACAGGTTCTCCAAAAACACTAGGTTCGTATTGCATTATCTTTTTGAGTCGGAGAGCGTTCATCCTTTCATCTTACTAACTAAAAAAGAAATGGCGACACAGAAGAAAAGTAAAAACTGAAAAGCCTGCAGTGTGTTTAGCCAAACTTGCACTATGTTGTTTGGACAAAAAAGAATGAGAATCTTCCAACAAGAAGCTTAGTTATCTTGAAGGGGTTTTCATGGACAGGTTTAAATCATAATCTCCAGGTTTTCAACAACACACTGTTATCAGGGGTGGTAAGCATAAAGACGGATAAAGAGCAAAGATTACAAAGATAAGCAGGATTTCGATGATAAAGTTTGTTATCTGACCAACACTGAGGCTTGCGATCAGTGACAACAAGCCACACAGGTAAGCGGAGAACAAAAACCTAGCAGGAAGTTAAAAGCTTTGACAGTTTTTCATATATACTGAAAGGCATAAATTCTGCAAATAGTGCATTGAACGATTTTGCTCTCAAACGAAAATCAGATTGAACCTGTAATTTGTAGTTGACATCTTGAGTGTTGGAGCAAATGTTTCACGCTGTCAGCGTGCGCTTTGCAGTATTGCTGATCCAGCCACAGCTCACTGTGCTAATAAAGACAATGGGCTGAACGGGAGACAATAACGTAAAAAAGATAGTGTATGGCCCTATAAAATGCAACTGGCTGTTTGGCTGTATCCAGATATCGCAATCATGCCACGACTTGATGAAGGAGAGAGACAGCAAGCGATTGGAATGCTTAAAGCTGGCCAAAGCATTGAACGTGATGAACACTGAACGTTTTCCGAAATCATTGCGCTTGGACTCAGTCACCTTTTTTGAAAAATTGTCATTTCATGATGTTCTATTCAAAATCAATTAAGCGAAGGTTTATAAACACTAAAATGGCCAATAAATAAAATATTCAAACATTGAAAACATTCACCACTGAGTTGATTTTTTGTGATTTTTTAAAGTTCCGTTTGCGGAATTTATGCCTCTCGGTATATTTGCACAATCAAGATTTTAGATTACTTACATACACATACACACTCACACATACAGAGATATAGGCGGACAGACACAAGGACGGGCGGACCAACGGACAGACGAACAAACAGACAATCAAAACATGTTACAACGACGACGACGCTGACACATGTTGGTATGTGTCCAAGTGGAAGGTGTCATCACATGTAAAAGCTGAGACGTATATCTGTGATGGATGACCTGTTTACAAGGTAACTAAGGAAAGCATCTCTAAATTCTAAGCCAACAATTCGTCAACGTAAGCCTCGTTGCAACTTTGCGGATTAGTTCGCTGTGTCTTCCTTTGCTTAATAAACACAATTCGTCAACGTAAGCCTCGTTGCAACTTTGCAGATTAGTTCGCTGTGTCTTCCTTTGCTTAATAAACACAATTCGTCGCAGTAAGCCTCGTTGCAACTTTGCGGATTAGTTCGCTGTGTCTTCCTTTGCTTAATAAACCCAATTCGTCAACGTAAGCCTCGTTGCAACTTTGCAGATTAGTTCGCTATGTCTTCCTTTGCTTAATAACCACAACGACACAGAACACACAATTTTACATCCACAACAAACACACAGTACTGTATCAAGTTTTCAAATGTAAAAGTTGAGTACTAAGAAGCTTACGCCAAAAACGCTTTCAACGTTTTAAACTCAAACTGAAACAGGTCGGATTTCATCCGAACTTTTGTGTATACACCGATTGCGTAAAAAAAATGTCCCAATTTTACGGGGAGGGAAAACACTGGTTCACCAAACGGGCATAAGCACTTGTACTTATCTCTAAAGGTACCCAGGACTTCTAAGTAAACACTATTGGGGTCATAAGTGTTCACACGCTGAAGGTGTATGTTTGATAAGAAACATTCAAAGCCACATTGTTTTCCAAGACACTTGATTTTTTCAAATTCGTAGTTTATGATACCAAATAATGCGGCCATGTTCTCGACCGCTGAAAAAAGTAATCCTCCATTTTTCTCTCTCTATAACATGTGTAAGTTATCAGTAAAATGAACACAAAAACCTAACGCAAAGTAAACCCACTCGCACTCAAATCCATCTGAAGGTGCGTTCAAGAATAATAATTCTAAAATGCGATGGAACAGTCAGTCCATTCAGTCGAGTTAGTCGGTCAGTCGAGCGCAAACACGATCAAATTGATCATGTCTTGTTCTGAGACTTTTGCTAAACAATTAATTATCAACGAAACAGTCATCCCAACGACCCGTTCGCGCGCAAAAAGTGAACCATGGAACTAGCCCATCCTGAACTCAGGTCAAAATGAGTTCGGCTCATTCTCTCCCTGACCGGACGCGACCACAGAACTTATATTAACTAATATAACTAATAATAAGTTCTGTGGACGCGACAGTCCCACGAGAATCTATCAAAACTAGGAATACAGAGTTATCTCCCATATGTTTTTCGCGAGCACTGA
>NC_090261.1:48909427-48911927 GCF_037325665.1 Littorina saxatilis | reverse complement strand
CCATAACGATTCTGTTGACACACACGGGTGAATCATGTGAATATGTCATCGTCGGCAATTCTTCATCATTCCTCTTTTAGGCAACTAATCTCTATTTCCTTCCCTGAGTCTTTTCCCATAAGGATAATTGTCTTTTATTTGTTCCAGGACTCTCGATTTGTTTTAGGGCTCCCAAACGACGCTCCAGGTGGAGGGTCCCGGGACCTCCAATTTTAATGACTAGGGGGTCCTGGGGTCCTGGGGTCCTGGGGTCCTCTCAGTGGAAGTTTGAAGATTCCAAAGAACAGGTGGCTCATATACTTGCTTTCGCTTTATTCAGGTTTAGTGCATCGCATAACTCCCTCCGTGAATTTTTAGTTCTTTTCGGTGTGCTTTTCGCCCGTATATGACGCAGAGACGCACAGTTTGGGGAGGACTGTGTTCTCACTTTGAAGTATGAACAACGTTTTATTTATCTCTTATATTATTTTGTATTGTCAGAACTCGTTCATTAACTCAACTTTTGCAGAATTCTCCGCCATAGTGTGCAGTTGCCAATCAGCCTGTTTGCGCGGTTGATATCACTGGTTTGCTTTGTTATACGGTATCTCGCAGACTAAAGTTAACGAGAAATTAAATGTATTTTAAGTTTTGAAGATGATGACCATGCACTTATATCGCGAATCAGCATTTCTCTAGTGCACAGAATACAGAATACAGAATACAGTATTTATTGAGCCAAGTGACATTAAAAAACATTTAAAGCACAAGGAATTTAGCGTAGTGTTGGTAAAATCACGCACACACACACACCCACACACACACTGACACACACACACACACGCCCACACATACACTGACATACACACCAACACACACACGCCCACACTACAGCAGTCACGATCACACCATCACACGCAGGGCAGACATGAGGTAAAACAAATGACAATCATCTATTAAAAGAAACTATACATGTGCATTATCATTTATGCGAACATTGTGTTCTGTGCACAGTGGTTTTTTTTTTTTTTACTTTCTTCTTTTTTTCTTCATGTGTTTATTGTTTGGTTGTTTGTTTATTTATGTATTAATTTTTTTTAAATTAATTTATTTATTATATTTCAAATAATTATTTTGACAAGTGACACCTATGTCAATCTGCAAAATCAATGTATGGACACATCTCACTCTGCACTGGGAGAAGTGAGGCTGTGGAGGTTTGACATGTCCGAAGCGCAATGAGGCTCTTACCCCATTTAAATCAAAAGCATGGACAGACAGACAGACCGGCACGGTTGGCCTAGTGGTAAGGCGTCCGCCCCGTGATCGGGAGGTCGTGGGTTCGAACCCCGGCCGGGTCATACCTAAGACTTTAAAATTGGCAATCTAGTGGCTGCTCCGCCTGGCGTCTGGCATTATGGGGTTAATGCTAGGACTGGTTGGTCCGGTGTCAGAATAATGTGACTGGGTGAGACATGAAGCCTGTGCTGCGACTTCTGTCTTGTGTGTGGCGCAAGTTAAATGTCGAAGCAGCACCGCCCTGATATGGCTCTTCGTGGTCGGCTGGGCGTTAAGCAAAACAAACACATGGACAGACAGATGTTTGGTGGTGCACGCGACCGGCATGTTGACTGATCTGCCGAACCTAGCACATTTTGAAAGATTACATACAGGTTCCTAATCGGTCCTTAACTATTTTTGAAGAGTATGTATTCTCATTTTCTGGGCTTTACTCACACTAGTGTTGTGACCATTTGTGACCCTCCACCACAGAATGAGTCGCATGTCACCTTTGCAGGATTTTTATATTTTTACATTTTCTTAAAGAGTTTTGTTATGCCCTATCCAGTGGTAAAAACCGTTTTTAGAAAAGAGCTTTTCGAGTTATAAACCTGGGACTAAGGTGACCCTCACACTGGTGCCTGACACCCCCGGGACGTATATTAGGCCTAGTGCAGAACCGCGCAAGGTGACATCCGACTCATTTCGTGGTGGAGGGTCATATTTTGCCGAAGAAAAATAAATCCCACCCTTAACTTTTCTTTCTTTCCATCAACCACTTGTAAGTCATTCTCTGTCACTTTTAACTTTGACAGTCAATAACAAAACAAAGCAGACGTCGCACATGTCCAGCTAAGATGTAAGCAGCAGCTGTTTGTTATTATGCAACAAACATATCGTTTTACCCACTATGTCAATGTCAACTAATTCGTGATAATATTGTTCACCAAGACCAAACAATCCCTGTTTTCTGTTTCTATTCACGCCAATAACATGTCAAGGCTAGATGACTCACACAGGAAGGGCAAAAGTCAAATTGACCGCACGTGTAGCGATGAAGAGGCAAAATTCTGTGACGAACATTCATTGATTTTGGATTTCAAATGAATTGAAAATACCCCTCTCAGTGTCTCCTCCATCGTCAAGGTCAGTGCATGGCAATTCACAAAATGGAAAAGTTATTAATATAGGTCAATACTGATATCAATCTTTTCGTGAGGATTAAACTGCGCTGCAAAAC
>NC_090261.1:48879427-48904427 GCF_037325665.1 Littorina saxatilis | reverse complement strand
ACCAAGCTGAAATGCAATACCGAAGCCCGGGCTTTGTCGAAGATTACTTGACCAAAATTTCAACCAATTTGGTTGAAAAATGAGGGCGTGACAGTGCCGCCTCAACTTTCACGAAAAGCCGGATATGACGTCATCAAAGACATTTATCAAAAAAATGAAAAAAAACGTTCGGGGATTTCATACCCAGGAACTCTCATGTCAAATTTCATAAAGATCGGTCCAGTAGTTTAGTCTGAATCGCTACACACACACACACACACACACACACACACACGCACGCACATACACCACGACCCTCGTTTCGATTCCCCCTCGATGTTAAAATATTTAGTCAAAACTTGACTAAATATAAAAAGCAGGAACGTCGAGGTAAGGAAAGAATGATAATCACGAAGCCAGTGTTAAAACATACTATAAAATAATCATAGTCTGCTTCCGTTGCAGAAGCAAGGGTACTTTATCAGAAAAATAATGAGAGAAAATGACCAGTTTTCACAAAATACGAAGATTATGAATGCTACGAATGTCTGCAAATGCGTTTTAAAAAGACAAAATGGTCGTAAAGAAAGGAATGACCACAAAATAACCGGCCACGAGACAGGTCAGCAAGTGAAAGCAACGCAAGAGTACGAACAGTCGCGGCAACAATTTTGATGGCTCTGCACCTGTTTGGCAGGACAATAAAGCCATAGCATTAGCGAAAATGTTGTCGCGATTTGCATTGCCCCTCTGTTACTGTCGAGTCTGTTTATGTGCGTCTGTCTGTGTTTCTTTCAGTATTTCTAATTTATTTTATTACATTGTTTGTTTACTGGGACATTCTCCGCGTTTGCTGTATGTGTAGATCGCTTAATCGAGTTGTCTGACTATGTCTGTGTTTTTAATGGCCCTAGTCTAGTACTTCCCCCCGCGGGTTAGGGGGAAGAATTTACCCGATGCTCCCCAGCATGTCGTAAGAGGCGACTAACGGATTCTGTTTCTCCTTTTACCCTTGTTAAGTGTTTCTTGTATAGAATAATTATAGTCAATGTTTGTAAAGATTTTAGTCAAGCAGAATGTAAAAAATGTTAAGTCCTTTGTACTGGAAACTTGCATTCTCCCAGTAAGGTCATATATTGTACTACGTTGCAAGCCCCTGGAGCAATTTTTTTATTAGTGCTTTTGTGAACAAGAAACACTTAACAAGTGGCTCTATCCCATCCCCCCCCCCCCCCCCCTTTGCCCGTCGCGATATAACCTTGCACGGTTGAAAACGACGTTAAACACCAAATAAAGAAAGAAAGAAAGAAGTCTAGTACTGTTTTTGTTTGTTGTTGTTTTGAGTGCGGGGTTTTGTTTGTCCGGCTTTGTATTGTTGTAGCTTATTTGTGACCCTCCACTACGGAATGAGTCGCATGTCACCTTTGCATGATTTTCATATTTTTCCATTTTCCTAAAGAGTATTAATTTTTATGCTCTATCCAGTGGTGAAAACCGTTTTAGAAAAGAGCGAAAACTGTTTGAGTTATAAGCCTGTGACTAAGGTGACCCTCACACTGTTACCAGACACTCCCCGGACTTATATTAAGCCTAGCGCAGAACCGCGCGAGGTGACATGCGACTCATTTCGTGGTGGAGGGTCACATTTTTGCTTTCCGTTCTGTGCCTGTTCGAACTCATTTTCAAACTTTTTTTTATACTTAAACATTTTCATTTACAAAATACTCAAACGTCTCATCCCTAATTCGCAATTAAACATTACATTTAAATCAATAGGCCTACCATCTAAACTTACTAATACACATTTTTGCTATCTACAAAATATGATTCATAATTTTCAAACTTCGCTTTTTGTATTGTGCCCCTTAAAAATAAAATGCCAAGAGTCAGGTGGAATATTTGGAAATAACTGGATGCGTGTTCGTTTAGAGATTTATTCAATGCTTATTCTTTCGTTCGTTCGTTTTTGTACTCGTACGTGCCTTGGGTTTTTCACCCGTGTATATGATAGTTTTTATGCTTTGTCGGGTCGTAACTCTAATGCGGTGCTATGGATGTGGTCCGTAAATTGCGCTGGTAATAATCATTCTTTGCATAGAAAAATGTAGGTCTCTGTGTTTTTTCTTACTCCTTTCATGTGATGAGTGTCTGCGTTTGCTGTGAAAATGAAACAAAATGAGTGAAAGCGTGGGTGTACAAGTGTGTCAAACTTGCACTTAGTAACACAGAAACAAAACTTCGACTTTCAAACTAAAAGTTTTAATGAGTGGATGCGATCGAAGAGCACACATTTTTCAGTATTGTGGCGCGAGAGAAGTGAGAAGTGTGTCATGGAGCCAATATTCGCACCGAATAACACGCAATACATTTTGTCTGCTCCCTGTTCCTTTTGTTGTTAGGCCAAACAAAAATATATGTTGGTTTTGGGTAACGTGACCAAAAAACAAACAAAAAATAGGGTCGGTAGGTCGCTTTTTTTATTTTATTAGTTTATTTTGTGTGTGTGGAATTTAGTCAATTTTAAAGGAGGTTACTTCCTTTAGTCTCGGTATTGTTCGTAAACTGTGCCAAACGTGTTTTTGTTTTTTTGAGAAATGAAAAACAAAGTGTTAGGATCTGCGGGAAAAAAATAGGGTCCGTCGGTTTACCCTAAACCAACATATATTTTTATTTGGCCTAACTGATGCGAGGAAGCACCAAGGGTTAACGAGTCTGCTTGGAACTCTTGAAGACTCGAGTTCTTTACGGCTGTGTATTTTGCCTCCTCGAAAGAGCAGCAAGAAGGTTTGAAGAAGTGTCGCACCTATCATAAAATAGAATTCTGCCAATCATAGAATACGGGTTGTACAGGGCAGTGAAATATTGACTGCGAAAGTCAAGCATTTTCAATCTTGCACTTGCCTTTTCAACATGTTTACACCTTCTTCTCTAGTGCTGCAAAGAGTTTGTTTTTACCTGCCAGTTTAAGAAGTCTGGTACTTCTCTCGTCGACTTTACACCTCAGAATGTTTATTTCCCATGAAGTGATTCGAACTGACAAAAACTGTAGGTAAGTTAGAGGACAAGCTACACTTCTTGACACGCGGAAATCCCCCTCCCCCCTTCCCTCCTTAAGTCCGTGCCCCTAAAATATTGAGAGGTAGTCTTCAATAATCTCCGGATAAAACTGACACTTTGTGAAGGATAGAAACCTGACATTGACAGTTGTAAACTTACTAGTTTTCAGTGACGTCAAAAGAGACTGCGCTGTTCATAGATTCGTATTAGCCTATATTCTCCCCCTTTTGACAAAGAAGTAGATTGTGTGAGCAACGGACTGTACATCTACAGCTAGGATTATCTCCACGACATACATTTAATATAGATTATATTCTATCCTTGATTAACTCATAGTGGCATGTTTTAGATGGAAGAAACATCTAGGGAATTACGATTGATATAATCGTGTCATCATTTACACGATTCGAGAAATTTAAAGCCACGTAACTTGTCGAAGAGTCAAGACTAACAGCGATAATTAAAACAAATAATTAATCAACGTTTGCTGTCCCAAATGGATGGGATCACGAGTTTTTAAAGAAGATGTCAAGTACAAATCAGGTTCAGTAAGTGTACACTTCATGACCGCCAAAACAGCACAGTATGCCCCAGACTGATCGACAGATTAGCAAGTTTCACGTGTAAAAAGACATCACACACATTTTCATCAAAAAAGCCCTAAAAATAATGAGCATCCTGAGGTCACAGATGCTTCCCTAAACCAGCCAGTTCCGGCAAAAGGGCAGTTTGCACTGAAACAAACCCATACGGGGGAATAGGCGGAACAAAGAGAATAGTGCCGTAAAGAGGGTTTAAGGGGGATTCACACGACACAGATTTCTGTCACGGGGTGGGTGACACTACAGTCGACGGTGTCACGCCTAGTCTCGGCTTCCGAGACCATAAAGTTTCGTCGTGACAAGCGTCGTAAAACTTCAGTCGGTGTGCAGGGCGTCTAGGAAGTGACACTAAGATGTATGCGAGACAATGGTGGATGGTAAGTTTGCGGCTTTAGTGTGTACTGCTTCACACCAACACTCCCTTGTATACAGATAACAGAGAACAGAAATGCTAGGTGTTTTGTAAACAACAAGAGCAGCAACAATAAAAACTATGCATAGAAGAGATCCAGTAGAAAAAAAAACCCATCAACACAGACACCAAAAGCAACTACGGCGATGACATTAACACTGAACAGAACAAACGAACAAATGAAGACAGGAACGAAAAACAAATAAGTACGAAGGAATGAAATAAGGAAGAAGGAACGACAGCACGAAGAAAAAAGTAAAGATCATTTTAACTGTAGTCTTGGTTCTGTTTGTCAGTGAAAAGAAAGAATTAACGAAAGAAAATCAAGAAAAATCCTTTGCCTTTAAGCTTATAACTGACCCTGTAAAATTATTAGACTCATAAATGTTGAATCAAACTATATGTATTTACGGTTATTGTAAACCGTTCATCTATAGTCTTGATTTTATGTGTCAGTGAAAAGTACCCTACGTCATTTAGCTCTTGTCTTAAGTCAAAATCAAGTTGCAAAGTACAACATATTGACAATCGTACAGTTTACGATTTACGATGTTCATTCTCTTTTATATGCGCTTGCGACTTTCCTCTCTCTACATGTCTCTATTGTTCTTTCTCCTCCCCCCCCCCCCCCCCCCCCCCGTCTTTCCCCTGCTATAGTTCTGTCTTACTCTTTGTTTGGTTTATTTTGACCCTGTTTTTGACCCAGATAATGATATAGCATATATTAGAATTTTCTCTGTCCGACATCACATTTGTATAAGTATATTATCCACCATTCGTGTATAGGGCACGTAATATAAGCGTTCGCTTGAGTTCGTGTTCCTATTATTTCTTGTTTTACTACTGTACCATGTCTAACTGAATAATATCGTGTTTAAACCAACAGATTGACAAATACAGTCTCTTTTGTCACAAAGGGAGTATACTCAAAGCCCCAAAGAAAGGCCGTTAAAGTGAACAAAGAAACGTCAGGTACGAGAACAGTGTGATTTGAATAAAGTAATTATGCTGTATGATGTGTAAACAAGTTCAACACGGGAAAATGCAAACGAAAGAGTGCTGATTTATGGTCTGTAAACATTTTTGACATAAAACCTGCCTATAACTTACCATAAAACCTGCCTATAACTTACCATAAAACCTGCCTATAACTTACCATAAAACCTGCCTATAACTTACCAAAACACACGCCCGTTTGCCTTGTTCTTGCGACCTCATTTTTAAAGAACAAGGCTATTGCCTGACGCCACGAGTACATTAGTTATACGGTAAATTGTCATATCCCCCAAACCCCACATTTTGCAAATGTCTTCCACAAATCATTTGAAAGCCATGCATAAAAACACACACACATACACACACACACTCACACACATGCACACACACACATACACACACACATACACACAAACACACACACACACAAACACACACACACTCACACACACACACACACACACACATGCACACACACGCACACATCCACATACATACACACACACACGCACTCTCTCACACACACACACACACACACACACACACACACACACACACACACACACACACACACACACACACAATACAAGCGCTACCATGCTCAACATGCGTATACCTTACAATGAAAACACCCGTTGCCTTGTTCTTGCGACCTAATTTTTCAGAACAAGGCTATTCCCTGACGTCACGAGTACATTAGCTATACAGTAAATTGTCATATCCCCCAAACCCCACCTTTGCAAATTTCCAAGATTGATTTTTCGAACACACAATCAATCAAGCGAGCAAGCAGCCATATCGTTTCTCGACCTAAACACAAATCTAGTGTACTAGTACAAATAACAATTTACTACGTTTACATCATTTACTAATCCAGAAAACGGTTAACATCGGCAATCAAAAGTAAATGTTATGTACACTTAATAGTGAAAACGCAACATTCCTGTACAAAAGACACACACAAAAACAGCCAAGAAAAAAAAAGAGAAAAAAAGAGAAGACATTGAAACAGAGAGACAGAGACGTATAGAGAACAATTTGAGAGCCATGCATAAACACACACACACACACACACACACACACACACACACACACACACACACACACACACACTTACACACACACACACACACACACACACACACACACACACACACACACACACACCTAGCGCCACCATGCTGTTCCTAAAAATCATGTCAACAAGTTGAACATGAAATGTACGACAGTCTTGCATACAAAAGAACGCCTTTCATCTTGGAAGTTTCATGTCTTCTTTTGTCAGTTTCACGAAAGTTGCTGACGTCACCCTAATAATTAAACAAAAACACAAATGTACAAGTCATTATCGTGATATATATGTGTCTCTTCACTCTGTAAGCTTAAATACCTGCTATTAATTACGGTTGCCTGGAAGTTCCGGTATGACGTCATGTGTGACAAGTTGACGTTAACGCCCAATCGAGGGGACAAAAGAAATGAGATGAACAGACACAGGCGGCATACATTGTAACATATCTACCTATCACGACAGGCTGCATATATTGTAACAAAATTATCTACCTATCACGACAGGCGGCGTACATTGTAAAATATCTGCCTATCATGGATTTCCTTACGCCAGACAGTGTCTTTGACACAGAAATACTCGAGTAATGAGTTTCTCTATCTTTTTTGGGGATAAGTAATTTGTTTGTTTAATCATACGGCATAAAAAAAGGTTATTCTGCTAACACGACACTGTTTCCCGATGGCCCTTTTGCAAGACGCACACAAAAGACTCCTCTGTGCTGTTGAACATCTGACAAATGATTGGAGGAGATTCAATCCGGCACTCCTTTCTATTCAAATGTCTGATTGCATTTTACTATGTCAGGTAAGTCGGCGAGCAATACACACGAAAAAACACCCCCTGAGAAATGACTTAACCTTCGCCCGTCCGGGTTATCGACTACACACGGAAGTCATCGTGGGGCCGTGCGGACCCATGCTTCTCATATCCTTCTTTGAGAAACATGGGTCCGCACGGCCCCACGATGTTTGTAGTCTAAATATGACATTTTTCTTTTTAATTGCTTCTCGCTCACATTTTAGGACATAAGAGCTTTTTTAGGTGCCTGAGGCATTCTTAAAAGCTCATTGAAAAATTCCAACTAGTTTAAGAGATATTTGCAATTAAACACCCTTCTGGGTCCAAACGGACCCGAGACAACCGGCGAAGGTTAAGTCGTGTCTTATCTTAAGCGAGGACAGTCATGCTAGTCCTGTTTCAGTTATCCGGATTGACCACTGGACTCCGGAACTTCATTTTAATGTAACTGACCTAAGGTCATAACGGGCAATTTACGAGATCACCATACACCATATGCGCGATATAAGCCTCATTGATTGATTGACACCACGACAGGCAACTCTCGTTTAAAACCCAGTTTGGAAATTTGGAACGAAGAGAAATTTGCTCGTCCATCCGATGCTGATGTTGTGCTTTTTGATTTTTACACCCCCGGTATAGGGGTGTGTATAGGTTTAGCTCGATGTGTTTGTTTGGGTGTTTGTGTGTTTGTTTGGGTGTTTGTGTGTTTGTTTGGGTGTTTGTGTGTTTGTGTTCGCATATAGATCTCAAGAATGAACGGACCGATCGTCACCAAACTTGGTGAACAGGTTCTTTACATTCCTGAGACGGTCCTTACAAAAATTGGGACCAGTCAAACACACGGTTAGGGAGTTATTGGTGGATTAAAATTATACAAGGACTTATACAGGGACATCTTCATGGTCAAAGGGAAATAACCATTCTCACTCAGTCACTGCCACCAACTGAGAAGGTTATTTCCCTTTGACGGGGGTGTTTTTCCTACCTCGTAGGAATTTCTTGTTTCACAAAGAATATACGTTATTTGTATTTTTGACCAAAATATGACATTTTACACAGATCGAGACAGTCAGTGTTCCTCCGAGACCGCGCTAGCGGTCGAGGTGAACAATGACTGTCGAGATCTGTGTAAAATGTCATATTTTGGTCAAAAATACAAATAACATTTATGTATCGATCGATTCTGGTTAGAATTCCTTTCAGTGTTTATGATTGAACGCACACAAACATGCATTATTTTGTAGTCTCGGCTGGCCGCCTAAATAAGAAGTTTTGTCGGCCTCTGACGTTACATGGCTCAAACAAGGAAACTCTTGTGTTCAATCGATACATACAGTTTTATCTTGCCGTAGGTCTTAATTTATTTATGTAATGTCTTTTGAGTTTTTGTTTTGTTCCTAAGTTTTGTTACAGGGTGCAGAAAAGTAACTTCTACATTAAACAACACGGGACAACTCAAGCCCATCTGTTTTATTTATCATTGTGTCTTCCACAGTTTTGGATCCCACGCAAACAAACCGGTGTACGTTCTCTGGAGCCCGAGGATGAAAAGTACATGACCTCTGTATGAAAGCTGATATTATACGTTATTTGCGTGTTTGACCAAAATATGACATTTTACACAGATCGAGACAGTCATTGTTCTCCGAGACCGCGCTAGCGGTCGAGGTGAACAATGACTGTCGAGATCTGTGTAAAATGTCATATTTTGGTCAAACACGCAAATAACATTTATGTATCGATCGAATTCCTTTCAGGTACTATGAATTTGTTGTTGTTTTGACGATTGAACGAGCACACACACACTGACATGCAATCAAACACATTTGCTTCATATTTGGGTGTTTCAGGTTGACCGAAACTTCCAAGGAACTACAAAACACACGTCATGTACTGACTTTGTTGTTGCTTTGACATTGAACAGCACACACACATGCAATCAAACACATGACGTACGTATGTTTTGTAGTTCCTTTAAAGTTTCGGTCAACCTGAAACGCCAAATTATAAAGTTTTGTCGGCCTCTGACGTCACATGACTCAAAGAAGAGAAATCCAATCTCCAATCGATACATAATTTTATGCTGAAAACAGCATTTTGTTGAAAACAATATTTGTTGGCCCTTTTCGAGTGCACTTTCCCGAGGTGTTTGCCACAGAAAAAAGAGAGAATTTTCGAAGTTCATGAAAAATGAGCACTGGCCACTGAAACACAAAACCATTTCCCCTTGAGACAATTAATGTCCCACCACCACGGAAAGAGTCGCATGTCACCTTTGCATGATTTTCATATATTTACATTTTCCTAAAGAGTTTTTTTTATGCTCTATCCAGTGGTGAAAACCGTTTTTAGAAAAGAGCGAAAACTGTTTGAGTTATAAGCCTGTAATTAAGGTGACCCTCACACTGTTACCAGACACTCCTCGGACTAATATTAAGCCTAGCGCAGAACCGCGCGAGGTGACATGCGACTCATTTCGTGGTGGAGGGTCACATTTCCACTTTTGGAAATGTTGTGGTATGTTCGCTTTCAAGTTATATATTGCCCGCCTAAAGAAGCATGGCCTATAGTGCCTCAAACACTAGTACAATCTTGTTAAGTACATAGATTCATAATGCCATTGTGCCTCGGAAAACAATATGTGACCGTGACACTTTTCATGGCGGTTAAAATGTCCTGAGGTGGCATTGTTGTCATTTCCATCATCTCATTTTGGATAGTCATGAAAAAAACATATAAACGGGTGTGTGTTTGAAATTAATTTCTTCTGCAAAATTGCTGAAATGTTCATACAAGTGTCAGCAATTTTTGATCCCCCACCGTAAAGAAAAGTTCGACAGATCTGCAAAACTGATGGCAAACTTTTGGGCCATTTTTGGCAAACTGTTTGCGTTTTTTTTACTGCCGATGTATATAATTATCACGTCAGTGTCGAGATAAGTATTCACAGACATATGTGTCTGCTACAAGATTGGATCAGTGAACATTAAACTTTCTTGGATATATCACATGAATGTTAATGAACATAAAGCAGAGTTTTCATTCAGTGTACGAAAAATATATACGTGAACACATGTAGACAGCGAAAGACAGATAAAAAAGCAGACAAGCAAAACCCAAAACACAAACAGGCAGGCAGGTTCAATACAATACAATACAATACAATGCAATGCAATGCAATGCAATGCAATGCAGTGCAGTGCAGTGCAGTGCAGTACAGTACATTACAATACAATACAATACTATACAATACAATACAATACAATACAATACAATACAACCGACAACACAACACAACACAAAGCAAAGCAACGCAACGCAACGCAACGCAACGCAACGCAACGCAACGCAACGCAACACAACGCAACGCAATGCAATGCAGCTTTATTGCGTGCTTTGTAAGCACAAAAGAGCTCTGACTTTTTGCCCGTCACACACATTTTAAATCATATCACATAGAATCACAGCTTGGAACTCACATGCCAGTCAGCAATAAAAACGCCTTCCCTCCACTCATTTTATCACCCATTTTTCCACATGCATTACAATCCACTCAACTCATACTTCCCCAAACGGCCATGTAGAATGCACACACTGCTTAATATGGTTAATTACTAAATCCTATTAGCCTAAAGTGTATACAAACGTGACACATGCCAAGCACATGTCTCTACAAAATAAGACAGAAAGCTATTGACAAATTAAAAACAAAAATGAAACGGAATTTGAGTGCACTAAAAGGATTGAAGGAATGTACAGAATGATGCATATAAGCGCTGTTGGATCCCAAAGAACATAACTTGCGTGATTTTAAAAGCGTAGATATATTTTCAGCATCCGCTGACACATCTGTTCTTTTTTTTTGGTGTGAACTGCGTAACTCAAAATTAAAAAAACTGAAAAAATAACAACAACTGTGTACACACGTGATTGAAACGAATTACAAATGATAATGTTGCGCAGAAATATTCTTAACAATTACTTGTAAGTCAGCATTTACGACGGTAGCACAACAAAAAAGTAAACAACATTAATGCTATACGATGGCAACTTAAAATAGAATTTAACAACAGTCGTTTTTTACGATCGTACCCAGAAATAGAAGTAAACAACAGTCATAATATCTTAGTTAGGGGAAACATCAAGACCGACTACATAATATACATGAATAAAAAATAAATCCGATGTAACTTTCCCCTGCTGACTAATGCAATGACATAATGCCTGCAACATTATCTGGACTAATTATGGTCACGATACGTTTTCGGGTTACACCTTCATTACTCCTACAGGAGCGTGACTCTAAAAATAGCCGCACGTTTCCTTACACCTTTTATTTCATTCGCCAGGAGAAGAAGGAAGTAAGTTCTTACCTAGACTAGGTCACACACAGAAGCGTGTATACGCATAAGTTTACAATTGTCTTCTGAGTTACCTCCGACGCATTACAAACTGTTCTCAGCTTGAGTCATTTCGTCCTTGTTTAAAAAAAAAAGAAGAACAAAAAGTACAATGCTATTTTCGTTTTTTTATTTAAATAAGATTACACGGTTTATGTTTTACTCTCTTGCTTGAAAGTGACGAAATTCTACAGTGACTTTATTACGACCTGAACGTGATGAAATTGATCATTTGTTTTGGGAAAAATGTACTACACAAGAATGAAACATAAAAATAAAAAATAAAACAAGAAAGAACTGCAAGTTAATGGAATATTAAGTTAAAGACAAAACGAAACATTCACCATGCAGAACTTTATTGTTTTTTAAATTGGATAAACAAGATACACAACAGACAAATAGAAATGGTATATGGTCACTTATTTGTGTGTGTCGCTTCTTCTAAGATAGATTACAGGTATGAACCACGGAACTGGACATGTTTCAGTCAGCAACTAATAGAATTACTGCACTATGTAATGCCGCATAGGATACTTACTCGAGTAAGGCGAGCCTTGTATGCATAAACTACAAGCAAAAAAAATAATAATAATCTTCCGATATTAACGCCAGACGAAAGACAACCTGAAAACCAGACTGTGGGCCAAGGGCGGGGGTTGGGAGGGTGGGTAGGTTGGGGGAGGAGGGGGGGGGGGGGGGTGTAGTAGGGGATTGGGATGCAATCCTTCAGCTCACACCTGGTTTCTTGTAGACCTAATTAGTTTTCAGCTCGCAAACCCACACATATGAAACCTTGAAGTTAATGATAGAAATAGCCGTTCCCCGGTGACATTAAAACTGTGTGTGTGTGTGTGTGTGTGTGTGTGTGTGTGTGTGTGTGTGTGTGTGTGTGTGTGCGAGCGCGCGCGTGCGAGTGCACGTATGTGTGTATGCGTGTGCGTGTGCGTGTGTGTGTATGTGTGTGTGTGTGTGTGTGTGTGTGTGTGTGTGTGTGTGTGTGTGTGTGCGTGCGTGTGTGTGTGTATGTGTGCGCGCGCGTGCAAGTGAATGCATGTGTCATGTGTATGCATTTGCGTGAACATAGTCTGACGCCGAAAATTATCCACCGACGTCGGCCCACATATATCTGGTCTCTTAATTGATAAGGAATAATGAAGCCAGTCTTCACAGTGATGGCTTTTTTCAGGGACAATGTTTAAGTGCGACACATTTGAGGCCATGAACATTACGGATGACGCAGACCTTCCTCCTTTAAATAGAGGAAACGTCAAACTTTGTCTCAAAATCTCATCTTAACTTTTAATCTCATTTTCGGCGAGCAGCATGCATTCAGTAAATGTCACCAGAACTGTGGGTGTAATTTCATTACAAGCAGTAATTCAACTCTGCATGTACACCGTCATCCGCGACTGTTCTCGGTTCATAAATGGGTGACATATTAGTCACCAACATTTTTACATTTAGTCAAGTTTTGACTAAATGTTTTAACGTAGAGGGGGAATCGAGACGAGGGTCGTGGTATATGTGTGTGTGTGTGTGTCTGTCTGTCTGTCTGTGAGTGTGTGTGTGTAGAGCGATTCAGACCAAACTACTGGACCGATCTTTATGAAATTTTACATGAGAGTTCCTGGGAATGATATCCCCGGATTCTTGTTTCTTTTTTTCGATAAATACCTTTGATGACGTCATATCCGGCTTTTTGTAAAAGTTGAAGCGGCACTGTCACACCCTCATTTTTCAATCAAATTGATTGAAATTTTGGCCAAGCAATCTTCGACAAAGGCCGGACTTCGGTATTGCATTTCAGCTTGGTGGCTTAAAAATTAATTAATGACTTTGATCATTAAAAATCTGAAAATTGTAAAAGAAAATAATTTGTCTTTAAAACGATCCAAATTTACGTTCATCTTATTCTACATTATTTTCTGATTCCAAAAACATATAAATATGTTATATTCGGATTAAAAACAAGCTCTGAAAATTAAAAATATAAAAATTATTATTAAAATAAAATTTTCGAAATCGATTTAAAAACAATTTCATCTTATTCCTTGTGGGTTCTTGATTCCAAAAACATATAGATGTGATATGTTTGGATTAAAAACACGCTCAGAAAGTTAAAAGGAATAGAGATAAAGAAAAGCGTGCTATCCTTCTCAGCGCAACTACTACCCCGCTCTTCTTGTCAATTTCACTGCCTTTGCATCGAGCGGTGGACTGACGATGCTACGAGTATACGCTCTTGCTGTAAAAATGCAGTGAGTTCAGTTTCATTCTGTTAGTTCGACAGCTTGACTAAATGTTGTAATTTCGCCTTACGCGACTTGTTTCTTTTTAAACTCGCAAGAAATCGATTTTCTTGTCGTCGTCGTCCCCTTGTCCCTCATCTTCTTCATCCTTATCCTCCTCTAATTTAATTCCCCTTGTCCACCTCCTCCTTGTCCGTCTAACATCAAACTGACACGTACACCACCCAAAAATAACATCAAAATCGAAAACGCCGTGTGGATGGCGCTTGGTCATCTTCTTCTCATCAATTAACGAAAAAGATGTATACATTTCCACGGTGTTAGTTTTTTCCAACTACCGACACGCATGTCACTATCACGTTATTGCCACACTTGTGACCTAAAGATACATTCCTCCCCGTGTACAGAATCATGTGAACCACCACTGATCTGATATGGAATAAGAGTCTGCAGGTGAGAAGCACTAGAACAAAACAAGAAATTCCTCCGAGGTAGGAAAAACACCCCCGTTGGTCAAAGGGAAATAACCATTCTCACTGCCACCAACTGAGAAGGTTATTTCCCTTTGACCATTAATATGTCCCGCTATAAGTCCTTGTAGAATCTTAATCCACCAATAACTCCCTAACCGTGTGTTTGACTGGTCCCAATTTTTGTAAGGACCGTCTCAGGAATGTAAAGAACCTGTTCACCAAGTTTGGTGACGATCGGTCCGTTCATTCTTGAGATCTATATGCGAACACAAACACACACCCAAACAAACAAACAAACACATCGAGCGAAACCTATACACACCCCTATACCGGGGGTGTAATAACAATACAAATGTACTCAATTGATACACGTACACGGAAACAATAAATAGAACCAGTGTCCACCGAAGTCTTCCTTCCCGTGCAAAAAAAAAATTAAAAAGTAGGTTTCTCATCACATTTTGTGCTGATGAAGACTTCGTTCGAAACAGGTTCTATATATTGTTTCCGTGTTTGTGTTTGTATCTGGCGAGTACATTTCCAATGTCAACTTGCACCACTGGTCTATCCAGGCTTGTACATGATGGGATAAGAGCATCGACCACATGAACACAACGAAGAATCAACAACTTGACTGATTCTCACTTTCTCTTTCATCTGCTGGTATGGAGGTCTGTGTGTGAAGAGTAAGAATGTGCTTGGGCGGGTGGTGAACACATGTGGTAAGATTGTGGGGGTGAGACAGGAAGGACTGACTGTGCTGTATGAACGACGTGTGGTGCGAAAGGCCCGCTGCATCATCCAGGATAGTAGTCATGTGCTCGCTCACCACTTTGAGGTCCTGCCCTCAGGACGTCGCCTCCGCACTCCCAGATTCCGCACGCTCAGAACTAAGAACAGTTTTATTCCAAAGTCAATTGGCTTTTTAAATACCTAAGTTAATTAAAACTAGTATGTGTGCCGGTGAACATATGCACTGATTTCTGTGATGAATATTTTTTATATTCTTTGATGTGCACCCTTATGCTGAGTGTGATAACCCTCGAATGACTAGTCCTGTGATAAATATTGTTCAATGACATATCTAGTCCTGTGATAATGATAGTTTTTAGCGGTAAACTTTTAGCTAAAGCTGACGGCAATTTACCTATTTGGAATCATGTTACTATTCCTGTTAGTGTACATATGCGTGCGCGAGTGTAGTATGCTTCGTATGGTATTTTTATCTGTTGTCTTATTATTTGTTTTGTCTTTTAATGTGCACCACACTGAAATTTCTCTGTATGAGATAATAAAGTATTCGTATTCGTATTCGTATTCGTATTCGTATTCCTGCGCAGAGCAGCATGTTTTGCCGAATTACTTTGACAGATTGACGAAAGCGTCAAGAAACAAACTCAGCAACACATTTCAACTATGGGTGCAGAACGTATCCAGCTTATCGATGCACGGTATCATGGTGGTAGGACGTCGGCCTTCTAATCGGAAGGTCGTGTGTTCGAATCCCGGTCGCTGCCGCCTGGTGGGTTAAAAGTGGAGATTTTTCCGATCTCCAAGGTCAACTTATGTGCAGACCTGCTAGTGACTTAACCCCCTTCGTGTGTACACGCAAGCACAAGACCAAGTGCGCACGGAAAAGATCCTGTAATCCATGTCAGAGTTCGGTGGGTTATAGAAACACGAAAATACCCAGCATGCCTCTCCCAAAATATAGAGTGCTGTCCCTTCTGCGCCGAGCGGCTGC
This sequence comes from Littorina saxatilis, assembly GCF_037325665.1. Taxonomy (NCBI): domain Eukaryota; kingdom Metazoa; phylum Mollusca; class Gastropoda; order Littorinimorpha; family Littorinidae; genus Littorina; species Littorina saxatilis. The sequence goes on along the minus strand of NC_090261.1, from coordinate 48,888,642 downwards.
ATTTCAGGGCTCTCTCATATTTCGTACTGTGCGCCTTGAGTCGCCTTGTGGTGAGATATGTGCGCGATATAAATTCTCGTATTATTATTATCTGTTCAAGTGATCGAATGCTCTCATCCCATGTATACGCCTGTACACATCTGTGGTTGTTTACATGATGATAATTGCTTACTCTAGAGGGAAGGTGTTTTAAAGGCACCCTTTTTCTCGTGAAAACCTTTTGGCTAATTGTCTCAGATCTGACTAGGCTTTTACATGTGATAAGACTATCCCTCCGCTTGGTCACATAACGAGATCGAGCAGCCTGGGAGTTCTCCGTGCACAGTGGGATTTGTGTGTGTGTGTGTGTGTGTGTGTGTGTGTGTGTGTGTGTGTGTGTGTGTGTGTGTGGTGCTGTGTGTGTGTGGTGTGTGTGCGTGGTCTGTGTGTGTGTGATGTTGGTGTGTGTGTGTGTGTGTGTGTGTGTGTGTGGCGTTTTGATAAATTAATACACGTGCAAATTCCAACTCATCCCAGCAAGCACGTCAGGGTGTTGATTTCCGATTAAACACGTGACTGTAGAATAAAAGCTATCTGGAAGATTAGGACCCAACAAAAATCTAAAAACAAATTGACTGCCAACGTTCCAAAATTGAGAATAAAAAAACAAGTAAAACAATCAAAACTTTTGGTTTTGTCAATAATTTAACGTTCCAACAACAAACCTTTCTTGTTTTTTCTCCATTGAGGACCCAACCTCTGTGATCAGCATAAAGCAACCGGCAACCCGATAACGCACCAACGCTCCATCCCTTTTCTAATCTTCTCTCCTTCATATCTTTGGGAGATATGTATCCACCTTCCCAAGGACACTCTACTGAACACTATCTGTCACAAGCCAGTGTACCGATCAATAACCTCCCACCCTCCGCATCCCAACCCCTTCCCTCTCCATTCGTGTGGGAGATAAGTATCCCCCTTCGGAAGGAAAATCGCGTTACCACCCCCCAGGGATGATGTCAGTATGCGTTACTAACTGCTGTGTAGCACCAAGGCTGCGACAATAGTCGCGATCACCAAACTAATCCTTCCGCCCCCCCCCCCCCTCTTCCCGTCACCCCCCCCCCCCCCTCTTCCCGTCACCCCCCCCCTCCGAGAGATGGTATCAGGATACTTTACTGACGTATGGCACCATGGCAGCAACCAACCCTTCCCCCCTGCAGCGTCCATATTCCACCCATCCCTTCCACCCATGATCTTGTCCAAGTCCTTGATCCAGTCCAAGTTTAATCAAACAGAGATAAGCACCCTGGGCAGAACTGAAAAATATGTTCTCAGTCCGTGCCAGCGGGACTTTGATCCTTGCAACACTGGGCCATATCATCTCCACGTTGACGACACTATAGGCAGGTTAAGGTGCGCCACAGAGATGCATCTCGTCGTTGTGGTGTTATCTCCTTGTGCGCGAAGGTTATATGTTTATAAGTTCATCTTGTTGTGCTCCTTAATTACATCATACATTCCATGGCTTTGTATTTATGTATCTGAATAAATACTGTTTAAACCAAGGTTAGATAGTTTTGAGACGAGCATTTGGCTTTGCCTTAGCCGCAAGGGTCGGTGTAACTTACACCTCTGCCTTGAAGGTGAGGACAGATGACATGTCTAGAACAGCGCGGTGCAGTTTTCTTGAATGAGGGGACAGTGCTCGCTTTTGAACTGAGACGCGTCAGCCGCGACGGTGCCTGAGCTAAACATTGGTGAGTACTGCTCACAGTCCGGCACACGGCACTGTAAACATCCCCCCTCCCTTCACCTCTCTCGCCACCATCCGCCCTACCCTTGGTCTCACAACGACGTGTAGCCATGACTACGTTACGGTGTGCCCGTAGGCATGTCAACACTTTAACAAAGTGTTTCTGTGAATCTACCGAAACTATCAAATCTGGTGACAGTCTTTCGTTGGACAATCGCTTGTACTTCCAACCTGCGCATCACATTCATCTCGCGAGTGACATGTACCCTCAAGGTATTAAACCGACCACTCGCTTGAATGCATCATTAATTAAGATCCTTATTATATTTTGCTTTACTTACATAGTTAACAAAAAACTATGTAACAAAATATACACATGTTGGTAATGTGAAAGCAGGAACGACGGCCTTTTTTTGCTTCGACCATCTCGGAAACAACACATACTTATTCTAAGATAAGTCAAAACATCTGTTATCATTGATTTGTGTCTGTTGGTTTAAACAAGATTTTATTAAAGAAATACAGGGTGGCATGTAGATGCGATACAGACATTTGTGACCACACAAAAAGCTAAGCTTATATTAAGTGTGGTTATAAATATGTACATCTAGATTTGTGTCTGTTGTGTACCGGTTTTGTACACTTTAAAGGCCGGTAAGTCGAAGTTCTTGTGAATATTTTGTTTTGTTCTAAATTAAACGTTCCAATTAATGAACCTTTCTCTACGGTTTCTTTTATTTTTGATGAATGTTACGGGAGACAGCGGGCAGGAAGAACGTACAAGTCTAAAGACAGAATCCAGACAAACTTCAGACAATTGTTTTGGACCCGCACACGCACCAATGTACAAATATGCCTAGCGAGCTATTATCCTTAGCACAAGGGGTAAAAAAAAAAAGGCCTTAAGGGAAATAAGGCCTTATTTCTGGAAATAAGCCCTTATTTCCAACAAATTAGGCCTTATTTCCAAATTAAGGCCTTATTTCCTTGAGGCCTTAACAAAATATGGGCTTAAAAAAATAAGCCCTTATTTAGAAATAAGGCCTTACGAGAAAATAAGGCCTTATTTCTGTAAGGCCTTAATAAAAATAAGGGCATAACAAAATAAGGGCATAAAAATATAAGGGCTTAAAAAAATAAGGGCATAAAAAAAATAAGGGCTTAAAAAAAGAAGGGCTTAAAAAAATAAGGCCTTATTTTTTGGACCAATGATGAAGCTGAATAGAGGCCAACACACATACCTCTGTCGAAAATCGTCATCTTCTGGCCAGAATGCAACTCCGTGCCGCAAATCAACCAGGGAAAAAGAAGTTTCGAATGTCCGGATGCGCAGAAAAATAAGGGCTTATTTTTTTAAGGGCTTATTTTTTTAAGGTCATAACAGAAATAAGGCCTTATTTCAGTAAGGCCTTAACAGAATTAAGGCCCTATTTCATTATGCCCTTATTTCCTTATGGCTGTAAATATTTAAGGCCTTATTTCTAAAATAAGGCCTTAAATATGGAAAATAAGGCCTTATTATAGAAATAAGGGCTTAATTCCAAAAATAAGGGCTTATTTCCAGAAATAAGGCCTTATTTTTTTAAGGGCTTATTTTTTGGATTTTTGACCCTTTGTGCCAAGGATAAGCACAACCGACGTTTCTTGAAGTTGCTGGTTGTTGTTTTCTTTCTTTCATTGCGTATCGATGGTAGCACAGCAAAGGATGGAAATGACACACTTCCTACACCTTGATATGGGATAGGATCATCAAATTAATTGGATATCTATGTATATATTCAATTCCAGAAATCAATTTTGTGTATGCAACTTGCGTCAAGTTAGAATTTTTGGTGGAATTAATTTTGAGGGTGTGACAGTGCCGCCTCAACTTTTACAAAAAGCCGGATATGACGTCATCAAAGACATTTATCGAAACAATAAAGAAACGTCCGGGGATATCATTCCCAGGAACTCTCATGTCAAATTTTATAAAGATCGGTCCAGTAGTTTAGTCTGAATCGCTCTACACACACACACGCACAGACAGACAGACAGACAGACAGACAGACACACACACACACACACCCACACACACACACACAGACACACACACACACATACACCACGACCCTCGTCTCAATTCCCCCTCTATGTTAAAACATTTAGTCAAAACTTGACTAAATGTAAAAAGGAGCGGATGAGACAGTGAGCGAAACCCAATCTCTTGACAGTCGCGTCCTTCATTCCGCTATCACGTGCTGCGGGCATGATGCGCTGTGTGACGCATTTTCCACCACAGGCAGGTTAAAGTATACATCAACAAGTCGCGTAAGGCGAAATTACTACATTTAGTCAAGCTGTGGAACTCACAGAATGAAACTGAACGCACTGCATTTTTTTCACAATGACCGTAGTCCGCCGCTAGTGCAAAAGGCAGTGAAAGTGAAAGTGACGAGCCTGTACATGTTTAGCGCGGTAGCGGTTGCGCATGTGCTGCATAGCACGCTTTACTGTACCTCTCTTCGTTTGAACTTTCTGAGCGTGTTTTTAATCCAAACATATAATATCTATATGTTTTTGGAATCAGGAACCGACAAGGAATAAGATGAAATTGTTTTTAAAACGATTTCGGAAATTTAATTTTGATCATAAGTTTTATATTTTTAATTTTCAGACCTTGTTTTTAATCCGAATATAACATATTTATATGTTTTTGGAATCAGAACATGATGAAGAATAAAATAAAAGTAATTTTGGATCGTTTTATAAAAAAATAATTTTAATTACAATTTTCAGATTTTTAATGACTAAAGTCATCAATTAATTTTTAAGCCACCAAGCTGAAATGCAATACCGAAGTCCGGCCTTCGTTGAAAAATGAAGGTGTGACAGTGCCGCCTCAACTTTTACAAAAAGCCGGATATGACGTCATCAAAAGTATTTATCGAAAAAATGAAAAAAACACCCCTGGGGATATCATACCCAGGAACTCTCATGTAAAATTTCATAAAGATGGGTCCAGTAGTTTGGTCTGAATCGCTCTACACACACACACGCACAGACAGACAGACAGACACACACACACACACACACACACACACACACACACACACACACACACACACGCGCACACACACACACACATACACCATGACCCTCGTCTCGATTCCCCCTCTATGTTAAAACATTTAGTCAAAACTTGACTAAATGTAAAAAGACGAACAAGAACAAGAAACACAAGACCAAGAATAACAATACAAAGATAAAGTAGAACAACAAAATTAAGAAGAACAGGAACAAGATAAAAATAAGATCAAGAAAGCTCAGAGCGAAAAGAAACCAAGAAGAAGACAAACAAGAAGAAGAACAGACACAAGACTCGATATTTTTGTCTTCGTTTTCTTCACGCATTGTTCTTATGCTTTCTTTTGACACCCCCGGTATAGGGGTGTGTATAGGATTCGGTCGATGTGTTTGTTTGTTTGTTTGTGTTCGCATATAGATCTCAAGAATGAACGGACCGATCGTCACCAAACTTGGTGAACAGGTTCTATACATTCCTGAGACGGTCCTTACAAAAATTGGGACCAGTCAAACACACGGTTAGGGAGTTATTGGTGGATTAAGATTCTACAAGGACTTATAGAGGGACATATTAATGGTCAAAGGGAAATAACCTTCTCAGTTGGTGGCAGTGAGAATGGTAAGGACGGGGGTGTTTTTCCTACCTCGGAGGACTTTCTTTTTCTTCTTAACTCTAATCCGCTGCTTCATAGAATAATATTGATCGGAGTCGGATCAGCTGCTGATTATTCTTCAACGGACGTCACTTCAAATCAATCAAGGCTGTAAACTGACAGCTTGTTTTGATGATTTTTTTCCAGTTTTGTGTGTGTAATTAGCTATTTTGACATTCTGATCTGCAGTTTTTGTGTGTGATTTAATTTAATTTTCAAAATTCAATTTAATTTGATTATTTGAATTTGTTAAATTTAATTTGATCTAATTTAATTTCAAAGGAGCTGCCCAGAACCGGGTGCGTTGGCGAGGAGTTGTTGCGGCCCTATGCTCCACAGGGAGTCTACAGGAATAAGTCAAGTAATTTAATTTCATTGCATTTAATTTCATTTCAGTGATTTCTTTTAATTAAGTACACATTTTTTCCGGACCTGAAACATGATATGTGCCGTAGCTATGAAGTCATGCGGCTATGACAAAGATAAATTGGATTCCAATTTTTTTTCTATTGTTTATTCTAAAGTAAGTTTAGAAATAACCTTAACTTTGATGTTAAAAATTGCGCAAGAAAAAGCAGTCATATCTTTTGGGAATATTGATTTACAAAGAGTATGCAAGGTATCCTTAGATTACAGACACAATTAGTTTTATCCACATAAAGTACATAGGTCAAACGTAACTTTTGCAAAGTTGCTCACGCAAGTTCACAGGAACGCACAAATACACCCACAAACATACCCACAAACATACCCACAAACACACACATACTCACACACACACACAAACACACACACGCACGCACGCACACACACACATACACACACACACATACACACACACACTGACACACACACACGCACGCACGCACACACACAAACACACACATACACACACACACACACACACACATACACACGCACGCAAGCACACACGCACCCACGCACACATGCGCGTACCCACACACACACGGCCAGGTTAGGGAGGGAGGGAGGGAGGGGGGGGGGGTCTACGCGTCCTATTACATGGTCCAAATGGAAGATGTCGCAAATTGAATTTTTATCTAACTACATAGGAAACCTCTTCGAATGACCTACATTACCCTAAGGCCTTAACGTGGTTCCTTGCCCATCATGTCAAGGCGAGAAGAAGAAAAACCCGCCTCCGAACATACAATTCTACTGGTTACAAATTTCACAGCTGCCACTGCATCATCCCCGTTTGTCTCTTTCTTCCATTACTAATTGAATTATTTATGAGTCTACGACAGCGCGACAGCTAAAAGAACAAGCACGCACCGAGCACGTGCAATCGTAAGAGAACAAAAATCTTGCAGCTGAATTTACTTGTACGTAAAAGTGCGAGTGAAAATGTTAAAGGTTTTGTCTTTCCTGAAGAGGTAGCAGTTGTCAGCACAGTTGAAGAGTACTCATTAGTTGTATCCCAATTTAGTTGTATCTCAACTAATGTGCAGACCTGCTAGTGCCCTTCGTGTGTACACGCAAGCACAAGACCAAGTGCGCACGGAAAAGATCCTGTAATCCATGTCAGAGTTCGGTGGGTTATAGAAACACGAAAATACCCAGCATGCCTCCCCCGAAATCGGTGTTTTCTGCCTGAATGGCGGGGTAAAAACGGTCATACACGTAATAATCCTCTCGTGCTAAAAACATGAGTGAACCGGGGAGTCTAAGCCCATGAACGAAGAAGAAGAAAGAAAATATCCCAATTTTAAAGCCGTTTAAAAGAACATGGCGAGGTTTTGTGAATTTGTCATGATTGCTTTCAATAATACTTTTCCCTGCGATGGAATGAACTGAACTGCATGGCTAGATTTATAGAATGAATGTTTACAACTGAATGTAAGCATGTTCGTATGTATCCCTTTAATATATGGAGTATTCTCACACACAGTAAATTCCCACTCGTGTAAGCGATCATGCTCACCGTACCACCCACCATTACATCTGTTCAGGCCTTTACAACCGGTAAAAGCATTCTTCAACTTTAAAAAATAAAATAAAAAATAAAAAAGCCAAAATCGACAAATTCCGAAAATAACTCTGTCGGGTTTGTATGGGTTGTGAAAGAGTGAATACCCTTTCTTTTACTGGGACAAACATTGGAGGGGCCAATCACTAGCGAGGGGTGTGTCTGAAACACGTGGACAGGAGCACGTGTGAATGCATTTGTCCTAGTAAAAGCAAGGGTATTCACTCGGCTTTCACAACCCATATATACAAACCCGATGGAGTTATTTCCGAACATCGCCTATTCCAGCCCGGCCCCTTTCATGGCAGAACAGGATTTTTGTTATTGAATTAATTTAGTAACTGACACCTAAAATAATGTCAATCTGGTCAATTAAATCAGACAAAAACACCCACTCTTCACACAATGCAGCTGCACTACTAATCTTTGATTGTGTCCAGGTGAAAAGATCCGTCGCGATATAACCTTGAATGGTTGAAAACGACGTAAAACACCAAATAAAGAAAGGTGAAAAGATGCTCTTATTCGAGATGAAAGCCTGAATAAATCTGAAGCTTTCGAAAAGATCGTGTTCGTAGGAATGGCGGCACCGTCAAACCTGTCCATAACGATCATCCAAGGTACAGACCAAAAGTGCTCGTTATAAACAGGTGGTCGCTATTGAAAGGTTATTTTATGGAAAAAGAATGGTTGGGGATTTTTTGGGGGGTGGTCATTATTGGCAAGTGTTCGTCATCGACAGGTAGTCGCCAGTGCAGGGTTGACTGTATTTTGAAAAGCGTGACAGTCGTCAGGTAAATGCACGTTCAATAGATCAGCTTTGACGATAAAGATGGATTATTCTAGCATGACAATTAATTTGATACGGAAACATAGGTTTAAAGGTGCTAAATAAAATCAGTTATCTTTCATGAGTGACTTTCTAGCGGTCTGTACAAATCAGATTAATTTGATCTAGACATGTATGGTCGTTGACAGCGTGACAGCAGTCACGTAATTTCGTGAAATCAGCTTTTATGGAAATAGAAACCGTTGGTATGAATATGAATATAGCCTGAAATGTTCAGAACCACAGGTTGAAGTGGATTACTGTATTTCCTGGGTGACTAACGCCCGTCTCTAAACCTCATTATCTTTATCCAGGCTTATCTGGTGTTTACAAGCGTTATATATATATATATATAGTGTCGAAACACGTGTCTGGTCTAGGTACAAAAACAATGGTCCTCCTCAGGACTAGATTACCTTGTGATACGTCCCCAACAAAGGGACTTTGCTCTGTAAATCTCGGTCCCCCTTGAGGAGGGTCTGATGCTCCCAATAGGCTGTCTGTGAAGAGATACTTACTTCTCTCTCTTTCTCTGCTAAGAGATTTTAACAAATCTCGAAAGTCTCTGCTGACTTTCAATTGTTTCTTTCACAATTTCTGATGTTTTATATATATATATATATATATGCAAGTCAAGTAGCTACGTATATACTTCTGAAATATCAGCTTTAATGACAAAAATAAAACACAGGAATAAAGATGACCTATTGGAGCGTTTAGTCCCAGGCAAAACAAAACATTCGCTGGCACGTCGACATAAGACATAAGATGATGTATTGTCCATACAATTAAACAATGGATGGAAAAGTGTGGTTCATCTGTTCTTGAAACAACCAAACAACATATGACAACAACCATACACATAAAAACAATAAAACATACGAAGTAAGAACACCCAAAGTACTCCAGACAGACCTAGTATAATAATTATAGGTTTTTTCG
>NC_090261.1:48849427-48874427 GCF_037325665.1 Littorina saxatilis | reverse complement strand
TGCGTTACCACTCGGCCACCCAGTCCACAGAAAAACACAGACATGGACGCACACAGATTCTCGCGCGCTCGCACGCACGCACGCACGAACGCACGCAGGTACACACACACACACACACACACACACACACGCACCGAAAAATTCCAGCCTCGAAAATAATACCATGCATCCAACGAACTTTGAAACCTTCTAGACACATTGCCAAGGTTTCTAGGACATAGTTACTTACACATTCACGGCCAGGAACGTTCTTATTGCTATTTTAAAGGCACCTACCTTCCCAAACGCAAAAACTGATTTTTTACACGGTAAAATCTTCCGGTAGATTCCCGAAATCTACCGGTAGATTAGCAAATCTACCGGGTATTTCTGAATTTTCGTTATGTCTCTTAACAATTTGCTAATCTACCGGCTATTTCTGCATTTGATTTGGCTCAAAAGAGAGAGAGAGAGAGAGAGAGAGAGAGAGAGAGAGAGAGAGAGAGTGAGAGGGTGGAGAGAGAGAGACTGAGAGAGAGAGAGAGAGAGAGAGAGAGAGAGAGAGACATACAGTACAGACAGACAGACAGACAAGCTAATTACACCCCCACCCTCCCTCCGCTCCCTTTGACATGGGCATTATCAAAACAAGCATTGTCGACAGTAATAACATCTATATATATATACGACTAGTGTCTGTGTGTCTGTGTGTCTGTGTGTCTGTGTGTCTGTCTGTCTGTGTGTCTGTGCGCGATGCACGGCCAAAGTTCTCGATGGATCTGCTTCAAATTTGGTGGGCATATTCAGGTACACCCGGGACACAACCTGGTCGATGAGATATTTCAACACGTGCTCTCAGCGCGCAGCGCTGAACCGATTTTGTTTTTTGTGCTGAACCGATTTTGTTTGTTTTGTCTGGATCCACTACCAGTAACTTTTCCTTATCTTCTCCAGTGTTTTTAGCCGCGATTATCTCCCTTCCTCCGTGCGGTGCGCATAGCCGGGTCCCCAGCGCAGCCGGGTATTCGGATCGACTTCTTCCCGGCGCAACCGTACCCGGCGAAGCGGGTATTCATCTAGTATATATATACGACTATTGTCTGTCTGTCTGTCTGTTCGCGATGCACGGCCAAAGTTCTCGGTGGATCTTTTTCAAATTTGGACACCGTATTCAGCTACACCCCGGACACAACCTCATCGATGAGATATTTCAACACGTGCTCTCAGCGCGCAGCGCTGTGCGCGCTGAACCACCGATTTTGTTGTTTTTTGTCTGGATCCACTACCAGTAACTCTTCCTTATCTTCTCCAGTGTTTTCAGCCGCGATTATCTCCCTTCCTCCGTGTGGCGTCAATCCATATTCCCGTTACTACGTTACTATTTTTAGAAGGTCTCCAGTGTTTTGCGCGTTTATCTCCTTTCCTTCGTGCGCCGGCGAAGCCGGGTCCCAGGCGCAGCCTGGTATTCGGCTCTACTTCTTCCCGGCGAAGCCGGTACCCGGCGAAGCGGGTAATCATCTAGTAGTCTATATTTTACGGTCAGTCTTGTGTTAAATGTCAACGTCAGTGTTGATGACGTATTTTAAGGTCAGTGCCATGACCCTGTCGTTGTATATCTTGACAACACACGTTATGAACCTAGACATCCATATAGTCCAATTAAAAAGTTCTATGTACATGTATAAGTTTGGCGTTGTTAATTTCGAAAACTGCTAAACTTCGTGTGTTGCTGAAATTTATGAACGAGAGAAATAGCTTGACATTTTCATGACCAGAGACTGTTTCCAGTTTGAAAATGTATATATGAAGGCTATTTCTAACGCACTCATTTGGTCCAGTGGCATATTACAAAATGTTATTTAAGAAAGTATATCACGACATAAATCTTAGCTGCAAACTATGACCCTTTTAGCTCCGATACCTTTCGCTTTCGACTGAAGAGAAGATCTAAGTCAAAAGCGATTGAACATGCAGTGGATCGTTGAGTATTGGCAGTCGCCTACTATGCAAACATGTGTTTCTACATTTCTCGCATTGAATGTTTGTTGTCTATTTGAAAAGGACTTACTTTCTTTTATTGTTCGATCATAGTCAAAGTTAGCGCTCTATGATCTATTGAATAACGCCAGTCACTCACAAACAGGGAGACCGACTTACTCTTTCATGCTCACAAAGTTACTTTAGCTGACATTTGTGTCATTTAATAAACTTTAAAGAAGTGTTTTACATGTGATGTAGAGAGGAAACATCGACGTGGCCATGCATGTTGAGCGATAGAGCTACCGAAACTGGCGGAACATATGCTTTTAGTTCGACGGACGACGAAAAGTGATCCCATTATGCACACGTATGGAACTGTGCGTCAATGAGCTCGTTTTTACATTCAGTCAAGTTTTGACTAAATGTTTTAACATAGAGGGGGAATCGAGACGAGGGTCGTGGTGTGTGTGTGTGTGTGTGTGTGTGTGTGTGTGTGTGTGTGTGTGTGTGTGTGCGTGTGTGTGTGTGTGTGTGTGTGTGTGTGTGTGTGTGTGTGCGTGTGTGTGTGTAGAGCGACTCAGAGTAAACTACTGAAACGATCTTTATGAAATTTTACATGAGAGTTCCTGGGTATGATATCCCCAGACGTGTTTTTTTTCAATTTTTGGATAAATCTCTTTGATGACATCATATCCGGCTTTTTGTAAAAGTTGAGACGGCACTGTCACACTCTCATTTTTCAATCATATTGATTGAAATTTTGGCCAAGCAATCATCGACAAAAGCCGGACTTTGGTATTGCATTTTAGCGTGGTGGCTTAAAAATTATTAATGACTTTGGTCATTAAAAATCTGAAAATTGTAATTAATTTTTTTTTTATAAAATGATCCAAAATTACGTTCATCTTATTTTTCATCATTTTCTGATTCCAAAAACATATAAATATGTTATATTCGGATTAAAAACAAGCTCTGAAAATTGAAAATATAAAAATTATGATTAAAATAAAATTTCCGAAATCGATTTAAAAACAATTTCATCTTATTGCTTGTCGGTTCCTGATTCCAAAAACATATAGATATGATATGTTTGGATTAAAAACACGCTCAGAAAGTTAAAACGAAGAGAGGTACAGAAAAGCGTGCTATGCAGCACAGCGCAACTACTACCCCGCTCTTCTTGTCAATGTCACTGCCTTTGCCACGAGCGTTACACTGCCCTTGCCACGAGCGGTGGACTGACGATGTAGACTAAATTTAGCTTGACTAAATGTAGTAATTTCGCCTTACGCGACTTGTTAAAGTTTCCAAAAGCGACTCCTTCTTCTTCTTCTTCTGCGTTCGTGGGCTGAAACTCCCTTGTACACTCATGTTTTTTGCACGAGTGGAATTTTACGTGTATGACCGTTTTTTACCCCGCCATTTAGGCAGCCATACGCCGTTTTCGGAGGAAGCATGCTGGGTATTTTCGTGTTTCTATAACCCACCGAACTCTGACATGGATTACAGGATCTTTTTCGTGCGCACTTGGTCTTGTGCTTGCGTGTACACTCGGGGGTGTTCGGACACCGAGGAGAGTCTGCACACAAAGTTGACTCTGAGAATAAATCTCTCGCCGAACGTGGGGACGAACTCACGCTGACAGCGGCCAACTGGATACAAATCCAGCGCGCTACCGACTGAGCTACATCCCCGCCCCCAAAAGCGACTCCAATCTGCTGTATTGCTGTAATGACACTGGAAAACGAGCTTTGTGTTTACAAACGATGAAATTCAAGATTATCAATTGAAATGAATGGTTCGGGCCAGGGGAAGAACGAAACTGGAAACCAGTACAGCCATCGGATCGGTGACTCCAGAGATTGCAATGTAACGCAATGCGAAGGTCGTTCTACGGGTAACACTCGATTTTTAACATGATAAAGCCAAAAACATCACTGCCCCGGGCACGCTCTATCGATGATTAATCGGCAAAAGAGAGAGAACTTCAGGCTTGATTGCTTTCGAAAGTAATGTTGATATGTGCTGCAGAGGTATTGGGGCTTAAATTACTCCAGCAATTGCATCCAAAAGTTCTTCCTGATGAAGCATGGAGTTAAATTTAGAGTTTTAATTCTCAGCTTATTAATTGATATATCCGCTATCTGTTTGTAAATTAATTACCAACCTCACCGTCGATCTTTAAACAAAAAGCAATTCTTGGTTGCTGTTGACAAACAAGTAAAAGTATACGTGAAACTTCAGGCAATTTTTTTTATCTGCCACTTTGTAAACAAGCGCAAAAGGGCGCAGTGCGTCGGAGAGACTAAAAACACGTTAAAAACCCAGATTCTGTCTCCATCGCTCAAGCATTAAAAAACAAACAAAGGCACTCTTGTTTACAACCAAACACTTCAATAAACATGGCCAATCGCTGAAAGATCCGCGCAGTATCATGATAGAACATGTCTTCAAACGCACATTTCGCCAAAGATTCAAAAGAAAATAAATCTGGATACAAAAATTGAATTTTTTTTCTGTATATATTTTGTAGGTTATAAAGATGTGGTGACAGTACGGACGAATATGATAATCGCCACAAGAGGCCTTGCAGAAAGGTACATGAAGATACGGTCTAAACTGGAAGTGTTCCAATGTGAACACACTTTTTTGTGACAAGCTGTGAACACTGTGAGATATATCATAGACGGGCACAGTGGCCTAGTGGTAAGACACCGGCCTCCCAAACGGAAGGTCGTGGGTTCGAATCCCGGCCGCTGTCGCCTGGTGGGTTAAGGGTGGAGATTTTTACGATCTCCCAGGTTACTTATGTGCAGACCTGCTAGTGCCGTATCCCCCTTCGTGTGTACACGCAAGCCGCACAAGACCAAGTGCGCACGGAAAAGATCCTGTAATCCATGTCAGAGTTCGGTGGGTTATAGAAACACGAAAATACCCAGCATGCTTCCTCCGAAAGTGGCGTATGGCTGCCTAAATGGCGGGGTAAAAACGGTCATACACGTAAAAAATCCACGAGTTTGAGCCCATGAACGCAGAAGAAGATGAAGATATATCATATCATTCTACTGGCAAAAGTAGCACACACGCTATTAAGTGTTTACCGTGTGTGCTGCTTTTGCTAGTAGAATTATATAGTATCTCACACAGTGTTCACAACGTCTTACAAAAAGTGTGCTCGCATTTGAACACGTCTAGTTTGGAGTGCATGACAGTCAAATTCTTGCGCACATTGGACACATGGAGTGAATGCAAGACGAGGCATTGGTTAGGGGGGACACTTTGTATCCCACGAGCCAGCTAGACAAGATTTTCTGCAATGAATTGTTCAACAATTTTGATTAAGAAATTATTTTTCGTTATTGTTCATTTCATGAGGAATGTTACGCTCGTTTCAAGTCAAGTGTCTGTCTTAAATCAGTCTCCACATAAATATACCTCTCTTTCTCTATCTCTCTGGTGTGCATATCTTTTTCAAGTGTGCAAATACAAGAAACATATATGCCCACTAGAATTACAACAGCAAAGAGGCATATCAGAGGAAAGATGTATATGAAGAGGAAGAAAAGGAGCAAAAAAGAAAACTTAATTTCATTTTGTTCCCGTTTCTAACATGCAGGAAGCGCATCGTTCCACAGAAGATTAGCTAAAATTACAACAATACGCACGTGTCGACTACCTTCTGAGATCATCTGGAAACTTCCAGTCTTCCGTGCCACACATAAAGCCGGTTAATTCTGGCATATTCCATGATCCAATCAAATTTATTTTCATTTTGAAAATTAAACAGCATATTGAATGAATATTTTGCTCTTTTACTTACTTTCTTTTCGCCTTTAATTTTACTTCTGTTATGAAGCCTATTCCTTCTTTACGAGGCATATTGACAATTTTTCCTCCTTTTTACATTTAGTCAAGTTTTGACTAAATGTTTTAACATAGAGGGGGAATCGAGACGAGGGTCTTGGTGTATGTGTGTATGTGTGTATGTGTGTGTGTGTACGTGTGTGTGTGTAGAGCGATTCAGAGTAAACTACTGGACCGATCTTTGTGAAATTTGACATGAGAGTGAGTTCCTGGGTATGATATCCCCGGACGTTTTTTTCATTTTTTCGATAAATGTCTTTGATGACGTCATATCCGGCTTTTTGTAAAAGTTGAGGCGGCACTGTCACACCCTCATTTTTCAATCAAATTGATTGAAATTTTGGCAAAAGCAATCTTCGACAAAGGCCGGACTTCGGTATTGCATTTCAGCGTGGTGGCTTAAAAATTAATTAATGACTTTGATCATTAAAAATCTGAAAATTGTAAAAAAAAATTTTTTTTATAAAACGATCCAAATTTACGTTAATCTTATTCTACATCATTTTTTGATTCCAAAAACATATACATATGTTATATTCGGATTAAAAACAAGCTCTGAAAATTTAAAATATAAAATTATGATCAAAATTAAATTTTCGAAATCAATTTAAAAACACTTTCATCTTATTCCTTGTCGGTTCCTGATTCCAAAAACATATAGATATGATATGTTTGGATTAAAAACACGCTCAGAAAGTTTAAACGAAGAGAGGTACAGAAAAGCGTGCTATCCTTCTCAGCGCAACTACTACCCCGCTCTTCTTGTCAATTTCACTGCCTTTGCCACGAGCGGTGGACTGACGATGCTACGAGTATACGGTCTTGCTGAAAAATTGCATTGCGTTCAGTTTCATTCTGTGAGTTCGACAGATTGACTAAATGTTTGTATTTTCGCTGTGCATGCCCCTGATCAAGGCATGCTACTTCATGTCATGCGCCTATGGTTGGGCTATTATTGCCAATTTGTGTGTGTTGACGAAACAAGACAGAATTGTTGTTGCCGTGTGTGCGTTCTCAAATTATGACGATATTAATTGGTATTGGTTTTTTGTACCTGTGTAAGGGTGTTTTGTTCATTGGTTGTTATGCGTGTGAGAAAGATGTTATTTTCCTTGGTTTGAGACTCTTACTGGACCGACTATCATTCATTGACTCTTGACTCACTTTTTCTACTATGTATTGTGATTGACGCTTTAGTTCCACGTACTCGTTGGATGAATGTGTGAATGTTTTTGTAAAGCGGATAGCAGTTGATTTTTGTTGGAAAACTGCCCCTCAGCTCCGTTTGAACGGGACGCACGCAGTGAGTTGAATTTATGTCACGATTGTTGATCGGGCGTGAAACACGCACGAGAACGAATTTGCACAGTCAGTTTTGTGATACAGTCTCAAAAAGGGTTCACGCGGGCTATTCTTCGCGCAAATACCATCAGTTGCTTCCTGTCTGTGAAACCGAGCACATCTCTCTACAGATTGTGTCAGAAAATAGAAACTTAGATTAATAGTAAACCGACCATGGTTTTGTGTTCAAAATAGTTTAGGAGAGAAGTACACCAGATGTGAAGTTTTGTGCATTCATGACTTGCGTGCCTTTATGAGAAGTGTCGTGAAGAAATGAGCCCAAATGGTTAGTATTTTACATGGTTTTTGTGTGATTGTAAAGGGGAAGGACTGTTGACGATTACTTGCTAGCTGCCCCCCCCCCCTTTCCCCCCCCCCAATTATCATTTTCCTTGATTTTGTTTTCATCTAAAAGGCGGAAACTTTGCTTTTTGATAATTATTGAGTCAAAATCGTTGCACTTGGATACTAATTCGTTTGGCTTCGTGATTTGCCTTTTCTTAGTGATCGTTTTTGAATTGTAATGTTTCATTGGTAAGGCCATTAGATTATGGCTGCGAAATCTGTGTCAAACGCGATTAAATAGTTGTTGTTGTGATTTTTGTAGGCAATCGATTTTTGTAATGTTATCGTGACTGCGTGTTTAAGTTTGCTTTGATTGGGTCGATTATCCCCCCCCCCACCTGTTAATGGTTACTCCCTTTCAAGTTGTTCTCACGCCAGTCGATGGTGTAAATCGTTTATATTGTCAGTGTGAGGCATTCACTTGTCAGTCTTCCTTCCCCGCCTTGTGTGCAAATGTTATTTTGTTATGTAATGTTAATTAAAACGAAATTAACGCGATGTTAGGGATTAAATGACTTACACGCAAGTTTTTGTGGCGTGGATATAACTTTGCCACAATGGCTCTGTTATTAAATTTAAACGGATGTGTAAAGGACTAAAGGGCAAACGACTAAGTGAGTTTTTTCTTTATGCAGTCGGCTTGATTTGCAAACGAACGGTATTGTCACTAGACAGTTTTGCAACGTAATAACGTGAAGCACGGGACTCGATTTACAGAGTGGTGTTTTGAAACGCTGGCCTCGGCCACCTGTGAAAATTATGTCATGGGAACGGAACGGAATTGATTTGAACGCATGTATATCTTGACCTTTTAAAGGCACACTTTAGCACGGTCTCTCCCATCCCCAAACGGTCCCCATATGCATACAATTATGCTTTTTCTTTAAATGTGCACATTAGTGCAGATTGTCTCCCTTTCCTCAACGATAATGTTTATTACTATTTTTACTGAAAGTTCATGTTCGTTCTCACCCGTCCCCTCCCCCCTTTGTTGTGTTTACTTGTTCGTTCTCACTCGTCTTCCCCCCCTTTTTTCTCGTCCATTTATTTCTTCTTTATCTTTATTGAATGACTTGGTATAGTATTTGATGTTTACAATGCATGTATTATAAGGTATTATTTGTTTATTGCAGTTATCACCGATGAACACCCACAACCCCAAACTGCCTTGCCATGTACCCACCCAATGTCCCTTCCTATTTGTCCCCGTTCTCTCTTATTTGTACTTGGAACTAACGAAAGAATAATATTCAACCAAGAAACTGTTGTGGGACTTCGAGTATGGATGACGTCTCATGTTGCTTCACTCATCACACACTTCCAATCCTGAGGGCATGCACAGTGATAACATTTGACTCGTGTGGAATAGCATCATACTCTACACAGAATGAATCAACAGCCATCGACGTCTGTTCTAGTAAGCCAAATTATTTCCTCCTTCAACCAGAAATCCAGACAGGAAGCAACTCATCTCAACGCCCTTCACCGTTAGTCAACAGTTTTAGGGTGACTGTCATCTTAAAGACTTTATGATAGCATAGCCCAGTTATTCGCTGTGCTCTGCAGATTCTACTGTGAAGATCCCCCCAAGGTCGTACTAAAGATGAGCGATCCAGTTCAAGAAGAAGCTACTGGCACGGCAGTTGACCACCAAGAGGTCATCGATGCCTTAGCGCCAACTCCTTCACCAGAAGAGCGCCTGGGAGTTACAACCAGGGCCATGGCGAAATCTAACCAGGAAGTTAAGGCACAGAAGCTGAGGGACGAGTACTGGAAGGAGAGTCAGATATTTCAGTTAGCTATCAGTCAAGCAGACGACTACCTCCAAGAACAATACCCTGACAAGCACAAATTGAGACAAAAGAAGAAGGTACTACAGACAACGTACAGGGAGCTCCATGCCCTGAATGATAAACTACAAGCAGTGGAACCAAGTCCGAAGGAAAATGAAGATGAAAAGAGCAGACAAGCGCAGTTGCAGACAATCGTTGCGCAAGTTGACCTCATCTTTCCAAGGGGACCCGATTCCATTGCCAGCTCGGCATCTAGTGTTAGTACCAGTGCTAGTAAAGGCTCAACGCGTAGTTCACAGGCATCTTCCGCTGCAGCTAAGTTAGCCAGAAAGATAGAGAGAATGCAGCTGCATGTCCAACTGCAAAGTACGGTAGCCCTCGAAGAAGAGGAAAGAGTAGTAAAGGATATAGAACTGAAGAAATCCATCATCAAGAAAGAAGCAGAGGAAAGAAGACTGAAGGAGGAACGTGAACGAGAGGAAAGAAGACTGAAGGAGGAACGTGAACAAGACGAAAGAAAATATAGAGAAGAAGAAAGAAGACTGAAGGAGGAACGTGAACGAGAGGAAAGAAGACTGAAGGAGGAACGTGAACAAGACGAAAGAAGATATAGAGAAGAAGAAAGAAGACTGAAGGAGGAACGTGAACGAGATGAAAAACGACTGAAGGAGAAACGTGAACAAGACGAAAGAAGATTGAGAGAAGAAGAAAGAAGACTCAAGGAAGAAGCCGCTATTGAAAGGGAGGAATCGGAACAGCGAGCAAAGATGGAAAGGATGAGACTTCAGTTCAAGATCAGAGAAAATGATGCCGTTATCAGCACGATTGAAGAATTTGAACAGGAAAGTCGAGATAGCCAAACGAACACTCTTTACCCCTCCCTGACCGAGCGTTTTATTTCCAACGCTCCCCCAAACTTCCCCTCCCTGATAGGTAGTGGTCCCATCCCTCTCATGGCAATGGCAGGTCCGGGAGCGACGGCGGACGCAGCGCCGGTGGACCTTTCCCAGGGGCAATTCCAGGCTGATATGACGGGCGACCTCTCTGCCATCACCGTGGACCAGACGGCACTCCTCCTGGGTCATCGCCCACGTTCAGGAGCACCACGGCTACAACAAGCGGGGACTACCACCGATGCACTGCCTACGACCGTGGCCTTCAGCCATACTGAGACAGGGGTCCCTTTGGCGACCACCGCTACGTCACTCGCGACAGGCGGAGGCGGTCAGACGGATGTCACTGGGTTTGGGGGCCCCCTCTCATCAGCCTCCACTCCCTCAAGACCGTCTCACCTTTTTCAACCTTCAAACTCAGAAGCCTGCGGTGGTAACGAGGCCGCAGCTGCTGCCGCCACCACGTCACAGGCGGTCGTTTCCGCGCAACCTATGAACAGTGAGACACAGTGTGATCATCACCAAGATGCGGCCCTTCCTCAGTCACCTTCCTATCCCAAAAGGACTCTACCCCCTCCTCCAGGCCTTTTGAGACCCGAGGCATACCCTTTCGTCCCCCATGTGGCCCATCTCAATCAGCTGCCCACGACGAATACATCGCTAGAGCACCCTAGTCAACGGGAGAACGATTCTGCTACCCACTCAGCATCAGAACAGCTCCAACGTTCGCTGACCCAAACCATGGCCGAAGCCATCTCACTCAATAGGCTGCCGGTTCAAGAACCAGCGGTATTTTTGGGTGACTCACTGGCCTACCCGATATGGAAGTCAGCCTTCTCTCTGCTGATAGGTAGACAGCCTATCCCAGCAACGGAGAAACTGCTTTACCTTCAAAAGTACGTCGGAGGGTTGGCCAGGGAATCCGTCAAGGGTTTCTTTTTGCTGAGAAACGAGGCTGCCTACCACGGAGCCCTAGAAGTGTTGGAGCAGCGGTTTGGCAATCCATTTATAGTGGCGCAAGCATTCCGAGACAAATTGGACTCATGGGGAGTTGTTAAAAATAAAGACTGTACCGGACTTCGATCTTTGGCAGATTTCCTGAGGCAATGCGTCATCGCGGCTCAAGTCGTTGGAGGGATGGGGATCTTGGATGACTCCCAGTATCAGAAGCGTCTGATAGAAAAGCTGCCAGATTGGATGGCAAATAGGTGGTTAAGAAAGGTTAACGAAGTGAAAGACACCAAGGGACGATATCCTACCTTCGCTGAGTTAGCGGACTTCATCGCCAAGGAAGCCGACGTGGCGAGCGACCCAGTCTTCGGCAACCTTGCCAAGCCAGCTTCTTCCGCTCACTCATCAGGCACTAGCTCCTCTACCGGCATGCAGAGAAACGCGATGAGGACGGAAACTACTCCCTATCAATCATGTCTGTACTGCGAAGCTCAAGGGCACCAACTCCCAGAATGTAGGAAGCTAGCAGCAAAACCACTTCAAGAAAGAAGGGACTCTAGGGAGTTCGTTATGAAGAATAAACTCTGTTTTGCATGTGCCATCTCTACTGACCACCGGTCAAGGGAGTGCAAAGACAGAGGTACGTGTGCCACCTGCAAGAAACGTCACCCCACCTTCTTACATGATAACTTCAGCTGGCAGCCATCGCAAGCAGTTATGTCCTGAACCCAATGTTACGTCTGTGTTCCTTATTATATCAGGGTCTGCTATATGGATTTTATTTTGTGTGGACAATAAGCAGATGATTTGAGGAAATGAACAGACAGCTCTTGCCGAACGAACAATTTGAAAGAAAACGAACGGCACTAACAGAAACAAACAGCTCCAACGGGAACGTATGTATGCAAGTGAGAATGAGGCTATCTGGCAATATGTGTGTGAGAGCTAGGACGGTATTGATGGGACACTTTGCTGTAATTTACTGTGGACCTTTTGTTTTGATTTTTGAAATCACAGTCGTGATTTGATGTGGGAGTGTGCATGCCCCTGATCAAGGCATGCTACTTCATGTCATGCGCCTATGGTTGGGCTATTATTGCCAATTTTTGTGTGTTGACGAAACAAGACAGAATTGTTGTTGCCGTGTGTGCGTTCTCAAATTATGACGATATTAATTGGTATTGGTTTTTTGTACCTGTGTAAGGGTGTTTTGTTCATTGGTTGTTATGCGTGTGAGAAAGATGTTATTTTCCTTGGTTTGAGACTCTTACTGGACCGACTATCATTCATTGACTCTTGACTCACTTTTTCTACTATGTATTGTGATTGACGCTTTAGTTCCACGTACTCGTTGGATGAATGTGTGAATGTTTTTGTAACGCGGATAGCAGTTGATTTTTGTTGGAAAACTGCCCCTCAGCTCCGTTTGAACGGGACGCACGCAGTGAGTTGAATTTGTGTCACGATTGTTGATCGGGCGTGAAACACGCACGAGAACGAATTTGCACAGTCAGTTTTGTGATACAGTCTCAAAAAGGGTTCACGCGGGCTATTCTTCGCGCAAATACCATCAGTTGCTTCCTGTCTGTGAAACCGAGCACATCTCTCTACAGATTGTGTCAGAAAATAGAAACTTAGATTAATAGTAAACCGACCATGGTTTTGTGTTCAAAATAGTTTAGGAGAGAAGTACACCAGATGTGAAGTTTTGTGCATTCATGACTTGCGTGCCTTTATGAGAAGTGTCGTGAAGAAATGAGCCCAAATGGTTAGTATTTTACATGGTTTTTGTGTGATTGTAAAGGGGAAGGACTGTTGACGATTACTTGCTAGCTGCCCCCCCCCCCCTTTCTCCCCCCCCCCCAATTATCATTTTCCTTGATTTCGTTTTCATCTAAAGGGCGGAAACTTTGCTTTTTGATAATTATTGAGTCAAAATCGTTGCACTTGGATACTAATTCGTTTGGCTTCGTGATTTCCCTTTTCTTAGTGATCGTTTTTGAATTGTAATGTTTCATTGGTAAGGCCATTAGATTATGGCTGCGAAATCTGTGTCAAACGCGATTAAATAGTTGTTGTTGTGATTTTTGTAGGCAATCGATTTTTGTAATGTTAACGTGACTGCGTGTTTAAGTTTGCTTAGTTAATGCTAAATTGATTGGGTCGATTATCCCCCCCCCCCCCCACCTGTTAATGGTTACTTCCTTTCAAGTTGTTCTCACGCCAGTCGGTGGTGTAAATTATATATATTGTGAGTGTGAGGTATTCACCTGTCAGTCTTCCTTCCCCGCCTTGTGTGCAAATGTTATTTTGTTATGTAATGTTAATTAAAACGAAATTAACGCGATGTTAGGGATTAAATGACTTACACGCAAGTTTTTGTGGCGTGGATATAACTTTGCCACAAATGGCTCTGTTATTAAATTTAAACGGATGTGTAAAGGACTAAAGGGCAAACGACTAAGTGAGTTTTTTCTTTATGCAGTCGGCTTGATCTGCAAACGAACGGTATTGTCACTAGACAGTTTTGCAACGTAATAACGTGAAGCACGGGACTCTATTTACAGAGTGGTGTTTTGAAACGCTGGCCTCGGCCACCTGTGAAAATTATGTCATGGGAACGGAACGGAATTGATTTGAACGCATGTATATCTTGACCTTTTAAAGGCACACTTTAGCACGGTCTCTCCCATCCCCAAACGGTCCCTACATGCATACAATTATGCTTTTTCTTTAAATGTGCACATTAGTGCAGATTGTCTCCCTTTCCTCAACGATAATGTTTATTACTATTTTTACTGAAAGTTCATGTTCGTTCTCACCCGTCCCCTCCCCCCTTTGTTGTGTTTACTTGTTCGTTCTCACTCGTCTTCCCCCCCTTTTTTCTCGTCCATTTATTTCTTCTTTATCTTTATTGAATGACTTGGTATAGTATTTGATGTTTACAATGCATGTATTATAAGGTATTGTTTGTTTATTGCAGTTATCACCGATGAACACCCACAACCCCAAACTGCCTTGCCATGTACCCACCCAATGTCCCTTCCTATTTGTCCCCGTTCTCTCCTTATTTGTACTTGGAACTAACGAAAGAATAATATTCTACCAAGAATCTGTTGTGGGACTTCGAGTATGGATGACGTCTCATGTTGCTTCACTCATCACACACTTCCGATCCTGAGGGCATGCACATTCGCCTTACGCGACTTGTTGTTTCCTGCTTTTATCAACCCAATTAATTTCCTTTACTTAGCAAAATGGTGAGCAGAAAACGCAATTCTTCAGGAAATTTGTGGTGCGAAAAGTGCATTGTTATAAACGCATGCACAAGTGTTTCCCTTCAGGCCTTATTATAAGCTTATATGCTGCCCAATTTGGAATAACCTTGCAACCAATATAAGTTTTATAGCTGTCTAAGCCAGCGAGGAAAATCACAAGCGGCGAGAAAATGTGTCTAAATGCAGTAATAGGCAATCAATCTCTTGCTGCAAATAGAAGCACATCTTGCTGATTCGGGACTTGAACGGAAGAAGAGCTAGTCTGCGCGAAATAAATTTGATTCGTGAGCGAGTTTAGCTGTCGGCAAGGGGGGGGGGGGGGGGGGGGGGGGGGGAGGAAAGGTGGTCTAATTAAAACTGGACTGCGGTTCGGTTCCAGGACAGTGGTACCTCTGAAGAGAGGACAGTATTGGTGGTACCCACAAGTGTCCTTACGCTGCAGGTGTCCTTTCAATACAGGGGCACTCGGGGAGGGTTCTAGCCGAACACTTCCGGTGTATTAGCGGTTTGTATCAAATACTACAAATGCTAAAATTGAAAATGTTAACCGCTTGTCTGTTTTCTTTATTGCTATGTTTGTAATTGTGTCTCGAGAAGCCAGTGGGTCCTGCAAGACCGATCCGTTTAGAATTGATCTTGTAGTCTGTTTTTATTCGGTCTAATCTTTAAAAAAAACTGTTCACATTGAAAGCGTATCACGGTAACATGTAGAATTAGAACGTTCCTTCAAAATCAGATTCTTGTACAGTCAGTACTTTAAATCTGTTTAAAAATGGTGATCTCATTCAAAAAGTTAAAAAATCTTGTCCGGAGGAACGTCCCGGAATGGTTTACCGTTTGGAGCTCATGGTTCTTAATGCCGTCAACGCTATTATTTTCCTGCAGATGTAACTGAACTAGTATATAGATATTCTGTGTGTACTTGCCACTGTAAGTGAATGACCGGTTACCAGTATTCGTATTGCTACAAATTGTTTGCTGGGGTACCATCAGTTTTGGGATCTTGTATTGGGCAGCCCCATGCGACATATCTCAAACTGGTAGCACAGTCATTTTAAACTGGTACTTTGTTCATACAGATCCATGACATGGGAACTTGTATCGGAATAAACTGCGAGTGCTACCAATGTGCGAGGGCAGCACTACGAATATTTACTGGGAGTAAGTTCAAACTTATCCGTGATACAGATACATGTATTACGAAAAAAAACCTGAGAGAGCTACCTGTATGCGATCCCATAATGAGCAGGCCGGTAAATCTCATACCGTTAGCGTTACCTGTATAATACTGGTAATGATCTTATATATACTGGCCCGTTCCACAGGTGCCACTGTATCATGAAAAAGCTTCAAGGAAGGAAAGCAGCCGAATTCCACAAATGTGTGCTAGTTTACTGAGCGTGATTAAAAAAGTTAAAGAAAACAACCCACATTTGGCCTGCTAATGGATACTCAATGTTCAGCACAATTTTTATCACTCTTCAATGGATATGGCCTTCTGCCATTTGTTCAAGTTTTCTGGTACATTATATTGGCCTTCGGTATTTCACGTACAAGAATAATTGCGTCAAATTGCCTGCCTTCTAATAACGCTAACAACAGTCTTGCGGGAGGAAGATTTTGACAGAAGGAGGATCGAATTAAGTCCCGAGGACAGAGGTTCTAGTGAGTGAGTTGCCTTTTTTTTAACCCTCTCTTTCTGGTTGCGAGAATTGATGCTAATTCTGCATGATGAGAGTTTTAAAGATAGTAATGAGCAATAAGGTTGCTAAAAAGAGGATTCATTTGATCTGTTTAAAATGCTATGTCTCTGTTTCTGTCTTTTGTCTCTGTCTGTCCGCCTGTCTGTCTCTGTCTGTCTGTGTCAGTCTATGTTTCCTCTGTTTCACTGTCTGACTGTATGTCTATTTCCGTCTGTCTGTCTCTGTTTCTGTCTACATCTATGTCCATCTGTCTGTCTGTCTTTGTCTCTCTCTCTCTCTCTCTCTCTCTCTCTCTCTCTCTCTCTCTCTCCTATCTTTCTCCTCTCTTTCTCCCCTCTCTGCGTGTGTCTGTATGGGTTGTTTTCTTCTACATAATAACCGTGACCTTTTAAAGGCAAATAATAATTCCCAGCCTTTGACGGCAGTTAATCTATAAAAGCTCCATCATTATACGCAGATTATTTGATCTTATTTTATCCCAGCGGGTATTCTTTCAAAGTCAGAGCGATTCTCACAAAGATTATCAAGATTCTATATATAAACCGGGCTTTACAAAATCATCGGAGCGAAAAGATGAACAGCCAGGTGTCAGGTCAGGTGCGGAATGGTCACGGTCTCTACAACTGAAGGGCTCTGTCTCTTATTTACATACTAATCTCTTATACTAAAGGGCATTAGGTACACCCAAAAGACTAGCTTTCTACAGTACAAAAGGACAAGTTCTTCCTAAGAAGGGTCTTCGGTACTTTCACAGTCGTTTCAGAAATCCTGATATAAATGCCAAGAATGAATTGGCTAACCCACTAGCAGCGCTGATATGATAAGCTATACGTTAAGCTCTCCCTTTGATATGTTTGTCGGGTTCACTTATTAACCTTGAACTAAAGCGACTCTATTTTTGGACGACATTGTCCGTTTATGCTGAAACATTAAATAAAAAATGTGTATGCACCTGATGCCCTCGTGTAGGCTCTCTTTAGAAGAGATATGTATGTACATAAAACGACAGAACTCGAACTTCAAGGAGTGGAAGAATGATAAGGTCTATCACAAGTGGATCATCGACAATAGGAGGATCCACTCGTGGCTCCATGGATACACTGTAGTTTCTTTGAGCTAGTCTTTTATGACAATACAAAAACACAAAATGTAGATCATTGTGGGGCTTTTAATCAATAACATGCATCCGTCTACAATGTATCATCACTCAAGAAGTTCCGCCTCAGCCAGGTCATCCTGGTCCAGTTCTACAGGGCCGTGGTGGAGAGCATCTTGACATTCTCCATCACAGTGTGGTACGGCAACACCTCCCAGCTGCTCAAGAACAAGCTGGAGCGTGTGGTGCGCACTGCTAGCAGGATCGTCGGCTGTGAGCTGCCCTCCCTAGCATCCCTCTATGCCAAGCGCATGCTGTCCAGAGCCCAGAAAATTGTGGCTGACGAGTCCCACCCTGGCCATCCCCTCTTCGAGCGCCTGCCCTCAGGTCGTCGATTCCGATCCCTGGGGGCACGCACTCGACGTCTCCAGACCTCTTTCTTCCCCCAAGCTGTTTCCTCCCTTAACGCATCCCATCCCTCAGTTGGGCAGCTTCGCAGTCGGTGATCCTGCTGGCGGTGAGCTCACCACATCCTGTGACTCAGTGTTAGGTAGTGGTGGTGGTGGAGGTGGTGGGGAGGGGGGGGGGGGTTGAGTGGGACTTTGATGTGTGATTCCTGATTTCCAAATGTTCAACATTTTCTTTAGCTGCATTATTTTAGTTATTCATGAGTGGGTGGGTGGAGGGGATGGGCTAGTTCTAACTATGCATTAGATTATAAAATTGTATTCTGTGTAGACCCTTCCACCAGCATCTTAGACCACTCTTTGTACATTTTCTTTTAACAGATGATTGTCATTTGTTTTACCTCATGTCTGCCCTGCGTGTGATGGTGTGATCGTGACTGCTGTAGTGTGGGCGTGTGTGTGTTGGTGTGTATGTCAGTGTATGTGTGGGCGTGTGTGTGTGTGTCAGTGTGTGTGTGGGTGTGTGTGTGTGCGTGATTTTACCAACACTACGCGAAATTCCTTGTGCTTTAAATGTTTTTTAATGTCACTTGGCTCAATAAATACTGTTTTCTGTATTCTGTATCCATCAACATTTGTAATAAATATGTAAATGGCAAGTATACAAGACATATATATATATATACTAGAGGAATACCCGGCTTCGCCGGGGTGAATCGCGAGACAGAGACAGACAGCGTGGCGGTTCACCACAATCACCTTTGAAGGCGAAGTCCTGTCAAACGGGATTGAGAATTTTAGAGCTTATTTCTTAGCCCTATATTATCTGTTATGGCTTGTCAAATGCCAGAACATACAGACAGACAAAAGCCGCCAGACCCCATCACAAACAGAACTCTACAATCCACAGGTGTTGCCTCCACACACACACACACACACACACACACACACACATACACACACACAGAAGCCGTATATAACTATCTATATAATTATATAAATATATAGAGATAGATGACAGTGGATTTTTCGATAAATAGATTCGACCTTTGCACTTTTACAATGAGGACAACTTACGGGTACATGCAAGGAAAGCCCACAACTTCTAAGGCGAACAACTCTGCAGAGTCTGCTGTGAAGGGCGACGGTAGTCTCCCTGTCACACTCGACCCCCTTTGAATGAACTTAGGTCCCTCCCAGGTGGAATGGGAAGAGCACGAAAATGATTCAGTGGCCTGAACATTTCATGTCGAGTCCCATCGCTGTCGACGACGCCAAATGTAACCGAGTGCCAAAACACCACAATCACCTTTGAAGGCGAAGTCCACTCAAACGGGATTGAGAATAACTGTTATGGCTTCTCGAAGGAAGGCCTGAACATACAGACACACCAAAGCCGCCAGACCACATCACAAACAAAACTCTACAATCCACAGGTGTTGCCCACACACACACACAAACACACACACACAGAGAAGCCGTATATATATATATATATATATGTATATCTCTATCTATAAATATATAAAGATAGATGACAGTG
This sequence comes from Littorina saxatilis, assembly GCF_037325665.1. Classification (NCBI taxonomy): domain Eukaryota; kingdom Metazoa; phylum Mollusca; class Gastropoda; order Littorinimorpha; family Littorinidae; genus Littorina; species Littorina saxatilis. The sequence continues at coordinate 48,855,254 of NC_090261.1, read as the reverse complement.
TATTTTTCGCCTGGCTATAAATTGATTCCACCTTTTCACTTTTACAGTAAGGACAACTTACTGGTGCAATCGTGACATTCTAAAAATAGTAACGTAGTAACGGGAATATGGATTGACGCCACACGAAGGAAGGGAGATAAACGCTGAAAACACTGGAGAAGATAAGGAAGAGTTACTGGGAATGGATCCAGAGAAAAACCAAAATCGGTTCAGCGCTGCGCGCTGAGAGCACGTGTTGAAATATCTCATCGATGAGGTTGTGTCCGGGGTGTAGCTGAATACGGCCTCCAAATTTGAAAAAGATCCACCGAGAACTTTGGCCGTGCATCGCGGACACACACACACACACACACACACACACACACACACACACACACACACACACACACACACACACACACACACACACACACACACACACACACACAGACAGACAGACAGACACAAGTCGTATATATATATAGATACAACATTAGGACATAACAGACAGACGGACATAACATCCGTTCGCATACAAGTCAGGCCGGAGCTTAACATAACATGCAGATTACAGTACTTGACAATTATGGACGTATTACCTGCTTAATACTAATACAGTCAGTTAATAATACCGTCAAACAAAAAAACAAAGAACAAAAAACAAACAAACAAAAATCAAAGCGAAAACACATATATATACGCAAATCATCACATCTCTGCACAACCTAGCGTACTACCTAACCAACTCTTCATATGGGGACCATAATTCTACAAATTTGGTAATGTTACCAGAATTGAAACTGGAATATTTTTCTATTTCAAATCTGTATTTCAAATTTCTTAAAAATATTTCTAACAGTGGCCTTGTCTCTTGTAACTTACTCTTATAAATATAAAACTTTGCAAACAAAATGATAAAATCCAAAACCACATCTACCTTAACATTGTTCATACACCCAAACAAAATAAATTCTTCTGTAAAATGAACATTTGCGCGGTAAATACCACTTCTGTTTAACAAATCTTTCAAATCAGTCCAAAATTTCCGACTAAGCGGGCAGTACCAAAATATATGGGAAATTGTTTCATTTTCAATTTTACAAAAGGCACACAGGGGACTGTCAAGAATCTTTTGAACAAATAACCGGCTAGCAACACCAAGAATGCGGTGAAGCAATCTGGTCTGGAACCATCTTAACTGTGTGTCCTTAGTTGTTTTAAAACACTTATCAAAAATCTGTTTCCAGTTCAGGTTGTAAAAATACATATTCCATCTGTTCATGCCTGCAGGGTTATCATCAAATTTTGATTTCAAAAAGACTTCTTTAATTGCCTGTTTGCCTCTACAAATAATCTGCCAGGGTTTATAATCCCTAATCTGAAAACCATTCAACGAATCAATTTTTACTTTTCTCTGATATTTTCGTAAGGACTTAATCACTCCCTCATAGAATAAAAAATTAGTTTGAACAAAAGGAAAATTTAACCTAAATTCTTCAAAGGTAAAGAAATTTCCATTTAAATGTAGCAACTGATGGACAAACACTACAATCATCATGTTCAATCCATTCCTTATTTACTATTGTACCGTGGTCTCGTATAATGTTTAAATTGTAATGTATACATTCGGAAACAAAATCATTCACATTAATTACCTCGCTTAAAGGCATATGTACGCGCTCCCGTGTTTACAAAGTGTAGTTTGCCCATAATCGATGTCAAACGCACCATAAGACCATGTAATGACGATATGTCGCCATGCGCGGACCATAAACATGCATTACAGCTTGTTCTAGCCTCTGAAAAAGTGAGGATGTCAACAAAGACGCGGAGTTATTTCCCTTGCGTCAACGTTCCCTCTGTTGGCAAATCTATAAATAGGACGATCTAGATCAAAATAAAAATTCAAATATCTCAACATTTAAGGGGTCCTAGACCACAATATCTTGCAGGGAACTTAATTTAGCATGTCTCCAGCTGTTGGTAAAGCAATAGCGTGTATAGTCATCGAGTACATATGGCTTTAAGCAATCCCTCTATTATCCCTCTCCTGTAGAGCAACTGTGTATGAGACATCCACCAGACCGTTTCTGTTTGTCTGTCTCTCTGTCTCTCTGTCTGTCTGTCTATGTTTGCTTGTGTGTCTATATATGTGTGTTTTTGTTTTTTCTCCCATATATTTTCACGGACTAAAAAGTCGCGAATACATTGCATAGCATTCTTGAGACAGCTCACGAATGTGGATTCCTTTCCGATCAGTTTTCAACCAGGACAGACTGGCCTTGCATCGGATTTTATTCAGCAGGCTTAGGGATGGTAGAAAAGGCTACATTGCGAAATTACTAGAAAGAAAAGCCAAAAGGGAGTTCCAGCATCGTCTAACATCCTCCTTTAGTGAGACCATCAACCATAGATAGCTGTCGCCTTTGGCTCTGTCAGAAGTAGCCTGAGCAATGGAGTCAAGGGGACCTTGATCAGAAAGAGAGCTGAGGTAAAACCATGATAGGCTGCATTTATTGGCGAGACGGGTACAGAAAGGACAATCTTAAACGTCGCATTGGCTCCATCAGATTAAAAAAAAAAAAACCCAGACAGACTGCTAACGTTCGAAAAATCCAGAAGAAAGTTAACATCAAAACAAGAAATGTTATTTATTGGAACGTTTATTTTTTGATGAAAAAGGACATTCACAAGTGCATCGCACCTATGGTCTTCATAGTGAACATACATACACATATTTATGAAACAAATGAAAACATATATAGAAGACTTAGCTGAGTGTTTGTTCGATGTCTGGCAATATGGTCAGACCTTTGGGTTGATGCACTTGTAAATGTCTTTTTTTTGTCAAAAGATTGAACGTTCCTATAACTAAAATGTCTTGTGTTTTGATTCCATCATACATGGGGAGCAAGAGGTCGATGATTAGTCAGAGCGACGAGAGTCAAGGCAAGATTGATTCTAGTATGCATACTGAAGGTATTGGCGAGTTCGGTACAGACAGGTCACTTTTAGACGTCCTGTTGGCTCTAACGGTTTTAGCTTGAATAGTGTCAGCAAACGGTCTATGATCAAATAGAGAGACGAGGATCAAGGCAAGATTGACTGTATATATACTCAAGACTGTATGTACCTGTATGTGCATTGAAGAATGGTGCAGACATGACATTCTTATGTTGGCTCTAACTGTTTTAGCCTGAATAGTGTCAGCAAGAGGTCGATAGTCAAATAGAGAGACGAGAGACAAGGCAAGATTGACTTTGTGTACCTTGAAGACTGTTTGCACCTGTATGTGCATTGAAGAATGGTGCAGACACGACATTCTTAGACATCGTGTTGGCTTCATCAGATTTAGCTTGAACAGTGAGAGTACGTTGATAAGAGAAAGAGACGAGAGATAAGATGAATAAGATAAGATAAGACACCTTTAATGTCCATTTTCATTTTACATAAACATGGACATTTGTCTTTTGGCACCACATCGCATTTCTTATAACACAAACACACGATCAAAAAGCAAAATCGAACATAAATACACTACTGAGATCAACTTATTACATGAGCATTTAAACAATGAGCTACATATAAATCACAGTCACTGACGCTCATAAACACAGCGCACAGAATTGACTGTTGAAGTTATTGGCAAAATCGGTACAGAAATGACCATCTTTGACATTGTGTTAGCTCCAACTGATTTTGCCTGATGAATTGTGTCAAGAGTTCGATGATCAGAAAGAGAGGCGAGAGAGTTAAAACAAGATTGACTGTATGTACATTTAACTTATTGGCGAGAGCGGTACAGAAACAATGATCTTAGGCATCGCGTTGGTTCCAACTGATTTAGCCTTAGTCCAGTTGGCTCGAACTTGGATAGCCCGATGAATAGTGTCAAGAGGTCGTTGCTCAGATAGAGAGACGAGAGTGAAAACAAGATTGAATGCATGTTCGTTGACGTTATTGACAAAATCGGTACAGAAATGAAATCTTAAACGCCGTGTCGGCTCCATCAGTTATCGTCTGAACATTGGAGTCAAGGGGACGTTGACCTCAGAGAGATCAGTGAGTAAAGACCTATAAACACACGTTTGGCATGGGCATTGGTATGATCAGGTAGATTGGTACAGCGAAAAACAAAACAATCTAAGACATCGTGTTGGCTTCCGTTGATTTAGCTGGCTTGGAGAAGTTGGTCAAGAGGTCGATGATCAAAAAGAGAGACAAGAGCAATAAGAATAGACTGACTGTAGTAGGACATTGACGTCATTGACAAGCCTGATACAGAAAGGACCAACTTAGCCATCGTGTTCGCTCCATCAGGTTATGCCTTAGGAATGAAGTTAAAAGGTCAACGCCTCTAATTCCGCTGTTTCAGTGTCTGCTCGACTATCAGTATCACCTCATGACAAGACAAGACAAGACAAGACAAGACAAGACAAGACAAGACAAGACAAGACAAGACAAGACAAGACAAGACAAGACAAGACAAGACAAGACAAGACAAGACAAGACAAGACAAGACAAGACAAGACAAGACAAGACAAGACAAGACAAGACAAGACAGGACGAAACGACGCAAGGCAAGGCAAGGCAAGGCAAGGCAAGGCAAGGCAAGATGAGATAAGATAACATAAGATAACATAAGATAACATAAGATAAGAGAGGATAAGATAAGACAAGAAGAAAAAACCCAAATGTTAACCAAACCAAAAGGGTAATGGAGTAGGAATACAAAAGTGTCTTTTGACATCCATCCCTCGCCAGACGAGGGACTACTCCACATGTCACATCAAAAATCATTCACACACAGGTAAAACCACAAAAGCACGAAGACAGTGGAAAACGAGAAAGAAACCAAACGAAGACAAGGAAGAGACATGAAGGGTGATCTTCACTCCCCACATTCTCAGCGTATCATCATCCCCAATGTCTCCAGCCCCTTAGCCGATGCCATGTAATGATCACAAAAATAGACGAGCTAGATAAAAGACACGATTGATTTATAAAAATCGTTATGATTGGCAATATAGGTACAAAAAAGAGAGTATTAGATTTTGAGTGTAATTCATTACTTTTTCAAAGATCGAGGGCGGCATTTCGGATTATCTTAAATTCATGTTGACCGAAGCATGGGTTAGCTAGTGCATCTTCAAGATCTTGAAAGAGCGAGATGGGTGTGTGTGTGTGTGTGTGTGTGGGTGGGAACAGGGCCGGACCAAGTTCGTTTGAGGGGGGGGGGGGGGTTCGGCCAACTGAAGGCAGGGTTCCAAAGTCCACATTTTTTCTCTCTGAGAGGTACATTGGATGGCCAGGGGGGGGGGGGGGTTCCGGAACCCCAGGAACCCCCCCCCCCCCAGATCCGGCCCTGGGGGAGGGGGCGAAGCAGCAGAAAACACTAATTGAACATCGAGTCCAGTCGCTGATACAACTATGCTCGCTAGGAGTGGCCTAAAATGAGCTGCTCTGTTCTTGAAGAATGCGGGCGCGGCGGCCATCACATTTGCATCCCGTGGTGTACCTAATCCTCACACTGGCCGCAGAAGGATATTGCACTGCCAGGACAGGTTCTCCTCCTGCTGTATAATAATGATGGATGGACAGTCTGTGATGATAGCGAGCCGTGTCCTCCAACGACCCTACTGTCCACTCCCTGACCTAAGGTCAAAAGGTCAGGTGTCATAAAGTGCCATGGCATGCATACATTTGTCCGAAGTATGTCTTTCGAGTGCAGCTGTTTCCTGGTGAATGTATTTTGTGTTCCGGCTCCGAGAAAAGTACATGAGGCACAATTGTAAAGACTGACAAGAGCTATGAGAATCGAGAGAGAGAGAGAGAGAGAGAGAGAGAG
>NC_090261.1:48804427-48844427 GCF_037325665.1 Littorina saxatilis | reverse complement strand
TTTGAACTCGGAGAAAGGACTGTGCTCTTCATTATTTGCGATTCGAAACCTCCAGTCGAGCTTCGACGGATTGACTGTGCGGAGTGACTCCCCTTGAATTGACTCGAAGCGGGACTCGACGGTTCGCACATTTTCAAAACAAATGTGGCATATTTCTCGTGTTGTATCTTCACTCATCGGAGAGTCTGATACTAAACATGAACGGTAAGAATGCTCTGAACCCTACACGTATTATATTCCCATCGTTTTTTCGTTAACATTTGCCCAACATGTTAATTTGCTGAGCGGGGTTAATGTCGTCTGCTAGGCTACCTGGGCAATCGAACCACTGCAGTCTGCACTGAGTCTGCACGCATGAGACAGGCTGGTAATAAGTCTTATATATGGTAAGAACGTTCTGAACCTTACACGTTTTCGATTACGATTGTTCTTGCCTTGAAATAATAATTCGGAAACCATTCATTTACTGAACTGATGTAGTCGTATTTCTGTGTAGACTGCTACAGAGTCGATCGAGTCAGTCTTCCAAACTGGTCTAGCTGGTACGTTATCGGAATAACACTTGTGTTTTCTGTTAGCCGCTGGGATGTATACTAACTCATCATTTGGTAATGTGGATGATAAGCTACATGCCACTTACACGGCATATGAGAAGAATGTATGCAAGTCGGCGAAAATGAGATGAAACACAGCGGCTTCTATTTTTAGATCACTGGCACTGGCACAGGCACATGCAATCTGTCAGAAAAAACCCCATATAGCGCTGAGTTCAATAATTATTTTTGAGATTTGCTCTATAAATCCCTTAGTGCACTGGGATTGTTTCAATAACGATATTGTCAGTACCGCCATAGAAAAAAGAAGATTCCAAACGCACATTTTGCTGCGCGCATTTGAATAGGCATAACTGTGTGGTCAGGTCGTGTACGGTAAGATCTACTTTTGTGTGGGGTGTCTCAAGTGTGTCGTGTTTTCGTCACACGCATTTTAATTTCTGTTGGTAAATTCCAGTGTAGCGTTAAGCTGAACAGTGATGATCTTTCAGAGAGACCTCATTTGAACTCGTAGAAAGGACTGTGCTCTTCGTTATTTGCGATTCGAAACCTCCAGTCGAGCTTCGACGGATTGACTGTGCGTAGTGACTCCCCTTGAGTTGACTACCCCCCGAAGGACTCGGCGGTTAGCACATTTTCAAAAAACATGTGGCATATTTCTCGTGTTGTATCTTCCCTCATCGGGGAGGCTGATACTAAATATGAACGGTAAGAATGCTCTGAACCCTACACGTATTATATCCCCATCGTTTTTTCGTTCACATTTGCCCAACATGTTAATTTGCTGAGCGGGGTTTATGTCGTCTGCTAGGCTAGGGCAATCGAACCACTGCAGTCTGCACTGAGTCTGCACGCATGAGGCAGGCTGGCAATAAGTCTTATATGGTAAGAACGTTCTGAAGCCTACACGTTTTCGATTACGATTGTTCTTGCCTTGAAATAATATTTCAGAAACCATTCATTTACTGAACTGATGCAGTCGTATTTCAGTGTAGTCTGCTATGTATGACAGAGTCGATCGAGTCAGTCTTCACTGGTCTAGCTGGTACGTTATCGGAATAACACTTGTGTTTTCTGTTAGCCGCTGGGAATTGTATACTAACTCATCATTTGGTAATGTGGATGATAAGCTACATGCCACTAACACGGCATATGAGAAGAATCTATGCAAGTCGGCGAAAATGAGATGAAACACAGCGGCTTCTATTTTTAGATCAGTGGCACTGTGGCACAGGCACATGCAATCTGTCAGAAAAAACCCCCACTTTTGCTTTAATTGAGATGCAGGGAATTTATGGTCATTTGGTATTGTAGAGAATATAAGCTACATGTCATTAATTCATTCTGAGGATGAGAGCACAGTCTCGCTTAGGCAAAGGGCGGAAGAATACGCTCTGTGGAAAAGTTAGCGCACTCCAAGAGTGCGCTAACAGTTTTAGCGCATCGCCATTAGCCAATCAACTGGTTCACATTAGTCATGTGACACCAGTACTTACTGACAATTATTATTATATTTTTTGTTGCTGTTTCTTGTTTTTTTATTCTAAATTATGGAACGTTGGCAGACTCTTTGTTTTTGGATTTATTTAATCACGACTGACTTTGTGAGACCCTCGACCACAAGATCAACACTTGCTCATTAAGCGTACACCCGAGAATTCCAGGCGTTGTTTCCCCAATGCTCTAAGGATTAATATCTGACGTTCGCTGCGGGTAAACATGTTTGTCCCTCTGTGGTCAGTGAGTCAGATGACCTTGTCCTCTCGACGCGTGGGCTTTGCTAATGGTCAGCGAGGATTAGAGAGATGTTGAAAATGGACCGCTGTTATTTACTCGTGGAGCTTGGACTCAAGACCAGAACTGGCAGTGGGTTTAAAGGTGTGATCCTTTGTGGTTTGTGCTACTTGAAGACATTTTCCTTCCGGTTAAACCCTCATTAAGATAATAATCTATCCGTTCACACACACACAGACACACACACACACACGCACACACATACACACGCGCGCGCACACACACACACACACACACACATACACATAAACACAGACACACACACACACACGCACACACACACACACACACACACACACACACACACACACACACGCACACACACACACACACACACACACACACGCACATGTCAAACAATTGTTGAAAGAAAGCAAGAAACATCGAGATAGAGACAGAGGTTTTTAACAGTAAAACTGTGACAGACAATACACGTGCAAATGTAACGATAAGAGCATGGGAGATGGATAAAAGGAAGAGGGGTTGATAAGAAGAAATAAAACCTTTTTTTCTAAAAATCATGTGTCTAAATATTAGAACCGCGATGACATTTTACCCCAAACTCTGAGACAGAACCCAAGTGATATTACTGTCTCGTAGAGATAAACCAAACAACAGGCTCTCAGTGCAAACTCGAAAAACAGAGATAAGCTAGGACATAATTATCAGCAAATCGGGAATCAATGTTGCACTGAAATATTCATGGCTCTATCTCTCACAGTTATATTTACCATGGATTCACGCTAGACATAACGCATAAACAGGGCAAACCTTGGCACAGTTTCTATCCGCATGTGTGTACCACGTGCTAAGAATGTAAACAAGTTTGCACAGCTATTTTCACGTTGAGGTCAGATCTCAATAAATGTCAAGAGTGCATATTATACTGTTTGTTCCTTGACTGTTTTGAACCCGGAATCGTGTAATCTAGCTGTTTGATAGAAATTTCCGAGACGTTCTTTTCTGATTATGTTGGTTCTAAGACAAGCTAGACAGACAAACAAACGCAGGGCAAGGTACATGTCAGGGCCAAAAACTGGGATCCCAATCGATCGCAGCCACTGGTCCTGGGATTCTTTTTGTTTAAAGTGATAGACTGGACTTATATTGGTCGATTTCGATGCACGCACGCAATCACTAAGTCATTCGCCCAGTACTAAAAAGATGTATTTTCTGACACAGTGTTTTAAAAGATAAACAAGAAATTTATTACGTTCAGACAAACAAACAGGACGTCACTACACATTCACCACCGTTACCTTCCACAAATATAGAATACAAAAAAGACGATCTGAAACACAAAAAAACAAAACGTATAGTTTGGAAAAAACAATAGCCTAATACTAAAACCGAAACGCAATACAGTTGACTTTTCCCCTATCTAGCTTGGGTTTCCTATTGATGCTCAGATGATGAGATCAAAACCCAGGAAGAAGACTTTCACCCTTCCTCAAAAATAGCCCCAAATATGGTTCTCGATTCACATTGAGCACAGAAAAACAATTTGCCCTCAAAAATAATATGACAATTCCCAAAAATCCAAAACTCAAAACAAAATTTTGACTCCAACCTAAGATGACGCCATCATCTAATTAGGCCGACCAAAGTTCAAAAATGTCTTGTAAATAGCCACATCTTCAAAACAAAAAAAGAAATAATGACATCGAAGTTCAGTGCTAAAAAAATACGAAGAAGCTATTCTGTCTTCCAGAGAGAGGTCTAGAATTCTTTATGATCCAACTGGCTGGTTTGGATCACTATACGGACTGTTGTCAAACACTTAAAAGTCTTTAGAGTCCATTGCCAACTGGGTATGTTTTACTTAACGGTCTGTAGTTCATTCACGTCAAGTCCAGAACATCTGAGCCATGGTTGGTGGCGCAAACCTCATCTGGCGACGCCCCCGTAATCGTGTAGTTGGCCCACGTCTCGCTCAGAGTTGGCCCACGTCTAGCTCAGAGTTGGCCCACCGTCCCTCAACATCAGTTTAACAACAGCACTGCAGGTGCCTAAACATATGTTATACCGAAACCCCATACAGTAATACAAATTCCGCTTAACATAAAGTTCCGTGACCATCACATTCACCAATGAAAACATAATGCCCTAACCCTAAGTTTACAACAGTTCAGAAGCCTGGAAGTTCCTTAAAATTTATATGAAAATGTTGCCAAAGACCAAACAATCCAATTCTTATGCAATATTTACAAGTTTCCCAGTTAGCCAAAATTTGATACAACCATTCAAATATGTCACACGTGACCTCATCGGAGATAATGAATCAAAACAAGTTCACAATAAATCAAATGTCCAACATTTGATTTTAATTTCACCATCTGAGAACATGTTTCTTACTGAAGGTCATTTCCTTCTTGGTCTGACTTCCTAGTCAGCCATATTTGAATATTGTTACCTCCATGTTTCACCCTCTAAACCTTGCTAACTCAAAATGTTAAAATCAGGGTATTTCCAAACAAGAGAACTCAATTGAAGTATGCTACACCTCTATCTCACCAAACCCTACGAGAAATGTGATAATTTCAAGACAATGACACAAATAACTATCCATTCATTCTACAACATGGCTATCTGAGGAGAAAAGAAATACTCACAAGTCCCATACAGCAGGGTCCACCTGTGCAAGTCCAAGAATTCAACACAAACTTCTCAGTCCGTTAATTTCACCCAACAGTTAGAAATGAAATTCACTACGATTTCAAACAAGAAATACATTAGTGCCCGCATGGGGAAGAAAATAATTTCTTCACAGATGCCTCCAAGGAGAACAGAGAGTTGCTGGAGACCTCCTCCCTCTCAGACAGCCAGAGGAAAAGTGAAAAAGCAGGAAGAAAGAGAAATCTGGGTAATGACAAGTTCCTGTCCTAGAACATTCTAGAAACACTGGTTTAAAAAGCTGAATGAAAATATAAGGTTACACAACCACATGTCCCGTTGGCCCAGTGGTAACAACGCCCACCCCACAACTCAGAGGACCCCGGTTCAAACCCCACTCAAGCCTATATTTTTATTTCCCTGTAATATATACATTTTTGTTTTGTGTGTGTTCGTGTGTATGTCTGTACATCAATTCCAGTTTTTCTTTATTTTTTCTCAAATTTATTTTCTAATTATTTACAATGTCAACCTGTGGCTTGACAATACAGACACAGACAGTCAGACGCACACAGTCACACAGAGACATACACAGACACATACAGACACACAGACACACAGACACACACACACAGACACACTCACGCACGCACGCACGAACGCGCACACACACACACCCACCCACCCACACACACACGCACACACACACGCACGCGCACGCACACACGCACACACGCACACACACACACACACACACACTCACATACACATTGTGCGTTGTCCATCGTATGGTCTTTTTTGCATGTGGGTGTATGAATGGGTTGGTTGTCGATGTTGGAAGTTGTTTGGGTGTTGTGGGGGCATCATTTATGACTCACGAACCTAGCACCACCAACAGCATTCTTGTGCAATCAAAACTCACTACTTGTGTTTAGTTTCTTTGCGTGGTTTGACAAGGAAAGAACAATTAATTAAGTTATAGGGCCCACTTGTGCAATTAGAACCCATGATCGACTTGCGTTAAGTTTCTACGAATGGTTTGTCATGGAAAGAACATGTTACAGGGCCTACTTGTGCAATCAGAACCTACGATTTGTTAGTAGTTTCTCTGAGTGGTTGGACAAAGAAAGTGTTACATGTATTTGCAATGGCCATTAAAAAAAAAAGAAAAGTTTGTGACGTAAACACTGAGCGACACGATATTGTCTCTGGTAAACATATAATAGATGTGTACTGATCTGAATTGGAAAATAAAGTTTGAACTTTAAAAAAAAAATTACTTTCAGGTAGTATGATATATGAAGTGGTGTGTCTCATATTTATAACAGGATTGGGGTGGTTTTTTTCTTACAATTCATCACCTATTTCAAGCAACCCTTTTTTTTAAATAGAATTTTGCCTTGCCTTGCCTTGCCGATACCAATTTGTATTTTCCATTTCAGGAAAGACGAGGGAAGTGGGCACATGCATTAGCTAGGTACGCATACTTCTGTTTGCTCTGTTAACGACCGAGGGATAGATACATAGGCATACCATGGAACAACCACAGGCTTTGTTTACGCATAGAAAATTCGAAAATAATAACCTTCCATTCACTGAAGATACAACGGTAGGTTTTGTTGAGCTGAAAGAATCATCTTGAAGAGGAAAACGAATATATCATTCACGGTTTTACGGTCAGTGATTTTCAGAGCAATTCGGGTTAGATGCGCTGACTAATATTTCTGTTTCAACATAATTCACCTTTCCTCAGAGACCACCTGTCCATAACGGCCACTGTTGGCCGGTCCCTGGGGTGGTCGTTATACTGCAGCAAGTAAAAGCCTGGTCAAATCTGTAACAGTGTACATAATAGTTTGCACGTGAAGCAATGTATCTTTATAGAAAGTTAAATAAGAGCCATTCAATGGAACGAACGCTGGTTTTTTACACGCCAAGAAAACTCACAAATTATCCTCAGGTCACGGAATTCTGCAATAATACAACGGTAGTTTCTTCGGAAGTGAGCTAAATATTCAGAAGACGAGAATATATATCATTTGCGGTTTCTCGGTCAGTGATGTTCAAGAACATCCAACAAGGAGCATACGGTTTCCAGAATTAAATGTGCACTCACAACGAAGTCTGCAAAGATACAACGGTTGTTTCTTCGGAAATAAAAGAAATATCGAGAAGACAAAAACGATATACCTGTCGCGGTTTCTCGGTCATTGAATTTCAAGAACATCCAACAAGGAAGTCAATCTGTCGGCATGAAACTAAAAGATCGAAAATAAAAACCGAAAATCTCTCATCACCAAGATTATTGCAGCTAAACCGAGACGGGTTCGGCTGGTCTGAGATGCACCTGTTAATCGCTTGAAGTGACAAACAGTATAGCGCAGTAGCGCTAGTGCTTAGCAGGAAAGCTCGATTTTCTGTATTTTTTTTATATTTCTGAGTTTGTTTTTAATCAAAACAGAACGTATGTATGTATTTTTGGATTCAGGAAAATATCAGAAATACAATGAACTACAATGCAATCATTTTAAAATCTGGTCGCAAAAAGTTGATTTTATTAACTATTTTGATGACCAAATTGATTAGTCAATTCTTAAACTTCCAAGCTGAAATGCAATCCCATAGTCCAAAGTGAGTCAAACAATATTTGACCAAAGTTTCAATCAATTTGCTTAAAAACTGAGATGACCACAGTGCGGCCTCAACTTTTGCAAAAAGCCGGACATACAAACAAACAAACAAGCCTTGAGCAGCAACACATCAACAGACAAAAAACTAGCACACACGTACGCAATGAAAACCAATATATAAACAAAATAGATCAGATTCGAAAAGCTTTCAGGTTCAGGTTCACCCAGATAACAAAAGAAACTGAGTGGCTGAGAGGCTTTTTTTGTGACAACAAGTTACTCTGCACCCTTACTGAGAAACCCACACAAATTCGAAATTGCATCTTTGATCAGATTAAATCTTTGCACCTGCGTTACTTTACAAGGGGTTGTATTTTGATCTGTTCTTGGTCGTCTTTTTTCTCCAAAGGGGGTTAAGTCACTGGCAGGTCTGCACACAAGTTGACCTGGGAGATCGGAAAAATCTCCACTCTTAACTCACCAGGCGGCAGCAACCGGGATTCGAACTCACGACCTCCCGATTAGGAGGACGACGTCTTACCATTGCGCCACTTCGCCCGTCGAATGATGCACTTATCGCATGTAAATGCCTGGACAGATCCGCAGTGAAATACGTGATGGTCAAGATGTGAAGAACGGTATGTTTCAAGGCTGTCCTAGATTGTTTGGTGAAGAAATCGTATAACCAATAGACTGCCAACGTTAAAACAAAATTAGAATTAAAAAAACCCAGAAAGGTATGTTGTTGGAACTTTTAATTATTGAACAAACTAAACGTTACGTTCTGAGATATGTCGATCATTGCCTCGCTTGTGTCTTCCTTGCAAGCAGCTGAACATTTTGTCTGATAAGGTTTTTGTATCATTAGTGTTTGTATGTCTGTGCACTAAGACTGCTGGGTCGAAATATCTGTGAACGTAACGTTTTGTTTTGTTACTAATTAAACGTTCTAAACACATACCTTTCTTGGTTTTTAAAAATTCTGTTTTGGGAAGACTTTGCGAAGCCTTTTTCTCTAAAAATCCAGCGCCAAAGCTTCGTGTGTTCAGCTTCGTGTGTTCAGCTTCGTGTGTTCAGCTTCGTGTGTTCAGCTTCGTGTGTTCAGCTTCGTGTGTTCAGCTTCGTGTGTTCAGCTTCGTGTGTTCAGCTTCGTGTGTTCAGCTTCGTGAAGTAGAATTCGCGAAGTCGACTTCGCCCAATTGAATAGAGGCTTCGCGAATAGCAAAGGAAACTTTGCTCGACTCTTACCATTTGTTTGTACAGAAGTCAAAGCTTTACTGAGCTTAATTATTGTTCTATTGATTTTCTAAGTATTATTTGTCATGTTCAGTTCATGACCTTTATTATTATATGATTATATGAAGTCTTATATCGCGCGCGTATCTCCAGACTCGGACTCAAGGCGCAGGGATTTATTTATGCCGTGTGAGATGGAATTTTTTTTTACACAATACATCACGCATTCACATCGACCAGCAGATCGCAGCCATTTCGGCGCATATCCTACTTTTCACGGCCTATTATTCCAAGTCACACGGGTATTTTGGTGGACATTTTTTATTTTTATCTATGCCTATATAATTTTGCCAGGAAAGACCCTTTTGTCAATCGTGGGATCTTTAACGTGCACACCCCAATGTAGTGTACACGAAGGGACCTCGTTTTTTCGTCTCATCCGAAAGACTAGCACTTGAACCCACCACCTAGGTTAGGAAAGGGGTGAGAAAATTGCTAACGCCCTGACCCATGGTCGAACTCGCAACCTCTCGCTTCCGAGCGCAAGTGCGTTACCACTCGGCCACCCAGTCCGTTCGTATGGCCGACCACTACAAAGACCATGGCACGTATACTTGTGAATGTTTCGTTCTGTCTATGATGAAACAGTATAAAAGCTGGCCTTTCTTGTTTCACGATTCTTGATTTTGAAACGGTTAACTGTCCTTCAGGTTTTTTTTCGAACAGAAAACTTTTAATCTGCTCAATTTCATGTTGAACTTAACGCTATACGTCTTGACGCCTCTTCTCTGCAAATCATTTTTCTTGGCTTTTCAAAGGTCCAAATTGCTGTTTTTTGGTGCCTCTCGTGAAATTGATTTTGCTTCTTCGGTTTCAGCTACACAGAGTGACCTTTGAGAAATGCCGAGTAGAAATGTTTTAGGAGATATGAAGACATACTTGATATTTACCTATTTTCAAGAGTACAGGCGGGTCGTGTGGCTTTTCTCATGTTATTTAGGGCGTGGTTTCTTATTTTGTCTCTCTTTCTGTAAACAGAAATTGCTTTAATGATTCATTTTAACTTTTATATAAATACGGTTTGTCGCCTGATTCGTTTTCTGCTTTGGTTTGATTTCACAAGTATTGGTGCTCAGTATATTAATTTTTGTTTTTGTATTGCTTTCTCGCGTGCTTTTTCTTTTCTGAAAGTAGACACGCATGTACAGTCCCCGGCGAAAGAAACGTAACTCATTCGCCCCACTGTTGCGAGTGATTTTTCGTCATTTTAAACGCTTTGGCGAATAATTCTAATTTAATGGTGTTGTTGAGAAATGAATGTCCTCCAAAAATGTCTTTACCTTGTTAAAAAATATGCATTTTTACGATTTTTGTAGCATGTTGAAGAGACACGTTTGCCTGCAATCACGACTCGCTTGACCCCTACCCTGTATAACACAGTTTATGAACAAATAAAAACTAAAAACGATTAAATACTATGCATTTATCGTAGAGCCAGTAAAATATCCTCTACGAATCTGTTTTTGTTTTTGATTTATCTTATCTGGTTCATATTTTACGACAATTTGAAAATGACAAAACATCACCCGCAACCTTGGGCGCGAATGAGTTGCGTTTCTTTCGCCGGGGACTGTACTCGAAACTAGGCCTGACCCTCGCCTTGAAACCCACCTGTTCGTTACGTTGACACACGCCGAGGCGGTATTCCGTTCATGTAACATCAAGCTGAGGAAAAGCAGGCCAAACCGTGGTGTGTAAAAGTTCGCTAGATCTCATAGGACAAGAAATCCTATGCATATTGTAACGGGATGGGCGCGCGAGCTGTGTTGGCTCTGGTTGTTGATTGTTGTGTGTGTGAATGTTAATGAAGAATAAAGCAAACACAAATTGTTCCAGGTTTCAATGTTCAGATTTATTCATCTGAACAAATTCGTATCGAACTTCAATATATCAGTGCATCGTTCATTCACATATAAAAATAGGCATGACATATGATGACCTTGTTCTGGACTATCTTCTTTACTGTAGACTGCTATCTCTTCGTGTAGCTTAGAACCTAGTGTTCTCTAACTCAATATTATATCCTTCCTAGTCCAGTCTCGAAGAAGCTGCCCCGATTTCTCCTGTCGGATAGCCCCACTTTCTTCCTGTAGACTGCTATCCCTTCCTAGTCCAGTCTCGAAGAAGCCGCCCCGATTTCTCCTGTCGGATAGCCCCACTTTCTTCCTGTAGACTGCTGTCCCTTCCTAGTCCAGTCTCGAAGAAGAATACTAGAACCCCCTCGCTCAGCCAAAAGAATCAAATTGCTGGAACAATTGCTAGGAACTTCATCAACCAGGAACCTGCATAAGCCCGGAACAACTAGAACAACCGCTAGGAACTAGCGACTAGAAAACTTCATAAGCTAAGCGAACAACCTTTCTCCCGTCTTGGAGAAGTACACTAAAACAACAATCCTAAGCCACGATTCCTCCTTTCCCTTGTCTATTTATCCCTTTCCTTGTTTGTTTACCTGTTACCGCTAGCTACCGCTAACGTTTCGATCGTCTATAACGATCTCCCCTGACTGTCTACGTTACCCCAATACATGTCCTAACAACATAAACAACATACCTTGTCTCTCCTTCCTTTCTTCTTGTTTCGTACCTTTAGCAACGAACCGACACTCTCGATCGTCTTAGAGTCAAGGCGATCGAGGATGTTTGTTTACGTTTCTCTAGGTAACTTCTAACAATGCTCAAACAACCTATCCTACCGAACTAAATCTCCATTTTACTTTCACTCAATCATTATCCTATCAATAATGAATCAATTCTAAAATGCATAACCATATTTACATGCACATTTCATTACATAATATTCTCTCATCGATGAGATCTCGTATAACACCTTCTCAAGTCAAAGCGACCAAAAAGTGTTTGTTTACGTTTCCCTAGGTAACCTCTAACAACACAAACAATTTATCTAACTAAACTAAATCTCTGCTTCCTTTCACTCAATCATTATCTTATCAATAATGAATCAATTCTAAAATGCATAACCATGTTTACATGCACATTTCATAACATAATATTCTCTCATCGTCCTGCTTCGATGAGATCTCGTATAACACCTTCTCAAGTCAAAGCAACCAAAAAGTGTTTGTTTACGTTTCTCTGGGTAACCTCTAACAACACAAACAATTTATCTAACTAAACTAAATCTCTGCTTCCTTTCACTCAATCATTATCTTATCAATAATGAATCAATTCTAGAGTGCATGCAGTAATATTCACATGCACATTTCATAATACAATATTCTTTTATCGTTCTTCTTCGATGAGATCTCGAATAACACGTCATCTAAAATGGCGTCATCGAAAAGAAGATTACGTTCCATTGTGTTCGTCTCATAAGAATGCGATCGATACGCACACGATTCCGAATAAAAACTACATAAACTAGTCAGCGAAAGTTTCCTGCTACGAACTGTGCAGTGGTTTTCTGGTGAGTACATCTTAACACAGTTAATATCATAACATTTGTCCACAAGTCTCCCAGTCTTTCACTTGTGTCAATGAAGAACACTTTTAGATCTGTATCACATGTTTCTCAGTGCAAAAGTTAGATCCACTAATGTTCAGGTTAAAGTTTCTGGATAATACTAATAGGGCCATCCATTACAATATGTTGACGTCAACGAGGCCCCGATTTGCCTTGACACCCTTTTCAATGTCCAGACCTTCGCTTCATGTTCCTTCTGCATGGTGTAACTGATATTTTCTCGACAAACTTAGTTTTTATTATTATGTTTGTTCTGGTCTTCTATATCTCAGTTTTACTGGGTTCTTTTTTTGTGTGATAGTGAGGAAAGAAATGATTATTCTAAGGATGTGTGTCAGAAAGTTTCAGGCTTTTTGTTTTCATTGCGGAAGTGCAGATGATTGCTTTTTTTTTAACTTTTATTTTTTTAATTAATTATCAAATGATTGATTTATGTATGTATTTATTTGTTTATTCATTTGATAATTTGTTTATCTATTTACTTTTTAAATTTTTTATTCAGTAATGAACTTATCAATCGATTGTTCGACTGATGGAGTAGTTCATCGATCGACGAATTGATTAGCTGCTGTTGTTATTTTGTTGTTATATTTGGTGCCTCATACACTTTCTAACGTTTGAAGAATGTCTATATGCCTTTTCCCCCCGAGAAGACGCTGACTATCCGTATTTTTTCTCTCTGGTAATTCTGTAACGATAATGAACTAATACACGCTTGTAAAGATCGCTAAAAAATACTTTAAAGAAAGTCGAATTCACCCTTCTTAGAAGAGCGAATTCGCAATCTATGAATTATATGATGCCCCGCACTAAAACTTAATGCACTCATTAATTGTTTTAGGTGTATATGTAGAGCTAGAGAAGACCAATGTTAAACTGCAGTTTGCATATGTTAAAGAAAAAAAACACTCCACAAAAAGAGAATAAAAAAACAAAACAAAAATGTAGTATTTTGATCAGAACGCATGACTGTGTACATGTCATTTGTCTCAGGAAATGCTGCTGAAATATCAAAGATTCCAAAGAAACTCACCGTTGTGAATACAATGAACATATCTGCCTTATGTATGTCGTACTCGACAGATCCTAAGCGGGGCCAACATTAGGAGTGCGATCAGTATAGTACCAGTGGAGTCACTCCAAAACATTGATCAAAACAAATATACTCACTTTAAACAGAGAAGGAATTTAACTTTAACACAACAAGTTTCTGTCCGGAAAATACCCTGCAATTTAAAATTGTCACCATACCCCCTAATAGAGATCAAACATCTGTCACGAACCCTTAAACAATAATTCCTTTTCTTTTTTGAAAGAAAACAGTGAACTTTAACTCGACATCAATACCTGATGAAAAAAAGAAGTGTCATCTATAACATTTGTACCTTAATTATACCTAAAATCAATCGATACATGTCTGTTCTTTTCTTATCTCCCAAGCTGAGTTTTCAATCAAGACTACACCGAATCCACTTAGTCGTTTTAGTTGTTCAGTGTTGTTTCTGGAGTTCATAGATATTTCTGTTAGTTTTCTTCGAATTTCTCAAAGTTTGAGAATATTCGATCTTAAATTCAAGCTACCACTTACCCATTGTCTGAAAACGTCATCTTTGTCGTCAATTGTTATATTGTTAGAAGCCTACACTATTTTGAGAAAACAATGCTATATTACGGCTGACGTTCTTTCGTACAATAACGTAGCCATTTTGTAAAGAACGGACGCGTGTTCGGATATATGCAGTTTGTTGAGAACATTTGATTTATATTTATCAGTATGTCATGTCTGTCTGACTGTCTGTCTGTTTATCTGTCTGTCTATCTGTCCCTAAATCTCTCACTTTCTCTCTCTCTCTCTCTCTCTCTCTCTCTCTCTCTCTCTCTCTCTCTCTGTCACTGTCTCTCTCTTTCTCTCTCTCTCTGTCTCTGTCTCTGTCTCTCTCTCTCTGTCTCTCTCTCTCTCTCTCTCTCTCTCTCTCTCTCTCTCTCTCTCTCTCTCTCTCTGTGCATGTGTTTTATCTCTATTTCTCTTGGTCTCTGTATATACATCTCTGTCTGTCCGTCTGTCTCTCTCTGACTCTCTCTCGATCGCTCTATCTCTCTGACGATCGCTGTCTCTTTGTAGTTCTCTCTTTCTCCCTCCTTCTCTCCCACTGTCTGACTGTCTGTCAGTCTGACTCCCTCTTTGTCTATCTGTC
Organism: Littorina saxatilis; assembly: GCF_037325665.1. Classification (NCBI taxonomy): domain Eukaryota; kingdom Metazoa; phylum Mollusca; class Gastropoda; order Littorinimorpha; family Littorinidae; genus Littorina; species Littorina saxatilis. The sequence continues at coordinate 48,829,862 of NC_090261.1, read as the reverse complement.
TGTCTGTCTCTGTCTCTCCCCCCCCCTCTCCCTCATTCTCTCACTCGTTCCCTCTCTCCACCTCTCCCTCCCCCTCTCTTTCTATCTCTGTCTCCCCTTTTCTATCCTTCCCTTCTTTCTCCCTCCCTCTCTCCACCTCTCCCTCCCCTCTCTCTCCCTCTCTCTTTCTCTCTGTCTGTCTCTGTCTCCCTTTTTCTCTCCTTCCCCTCTTTCTCCCTCCCTCTCTCCTCCACCTTCTCCCTCCCCCTCTCTCTCCCTCTCTCTTTCTCTCTGTCTGTCTCTGTCTCCCTTTTTCTCTCCTTCCCCTCTTTCTCCCTCCCTCTCTCCACCTCTCTCTCCCCCTCTCTGTCCCTCTCTCTTTTTCTCTGTCTGTCTCTGTCTCCCTTTTTCTCTCCTTCCCCTCTTTCTCCCTCCCTCTCTCCACCTCTCCCTCCCCCCTCTCTCTCCCTTTCTCCAACCTGGCCACCAGCCTCTGACACGTGGACCCCACGAGGCAACCCTCCGACAGGCATTCCGAACACGTACCACAACAATACGCTTCATCTCGTTAGCAGGGAATTGAATAATTTGCGATTTACCATTAATCCCTCCTTGGAGGCCGCTGACGGTCACTCGCTTCTCTCCGGCCATGGCTTGGACAATAACAAAGAGCAGTACCATCACACACAGGACACGTCGGTTTTGGTCTCAGTGGTTAAGGGCAGAATATACCTGCGCAGTTTCAGCGGCACAGACGACGCACTGCCTATTATTATTTTATGCTGCGATAGGGATTATGACGAGTACTTGGCTTGTTTTCCTTTCATGTAACGTGCAGCGGGCTAGAATAATCTGCAGTGCGTCGTCGGTCCTGCTGAAGTTACATATGTGAGCGGAGCCCCTTACCAAGTACAAGCATGAGACGTGTTTTTGTGCTGAGTTGAAGAACATCTTCAGGCCGGGAAACATTTTTTTTTTGCCAAGTAAGGAATGGTATTGCGAGAAGAAAAAAACGGGCTTTTGCTGAGCTAAAGAAACCCTCCAGGGAAACATTTTCGCCAAGAACAGAATAATATTGCAAGAGGAAAAAAACACAAAAATAACTATTCCGGATAATGTTGAAAAGGCAAAAGCAAATGACAAGAAAGGAACGTTCTTGGAAAAGAAATGTATTTCGAACGGTGACAGCTTCTTCCTAAGACTTGAGAACCGAGGGGAAGAAGGAGAAGAAGTGAGAGGTGGGAGTAATAAGGCAATGTACACCCGTCATGATATGTAGTGCTAAAAGGTTTCTAAGTAATTAAACAAATCCTTCAAATGTCATTTTTTTTCAATTTCATCAAAGTGTAAACCTTTTAAAATAGCAACATCAACAAAAACTGCCGCAGGTCTGTTGATCAACTAAATTGGCATGCACTTGTTAATTGTTTAGATATATATGCACTTGTGCCTTGAAATATTGAAAAGATCACCTATATCGTGGTAGATGTCATGTGTAGGAAAACGTGAGTATTGACACAAACGGATGGGAAAAGACGAAATACAACAGAGCGTTCCCCCCCTTCTCTTTTCACCAAGGTAAAGAGGTAAATGAACATGAAAACAATTAACAGAAGCAATAAATATTCACAGAAAGAAAAACAGAAAAGAACGAAACAAAGGGAGAGAGGGTGAGAGAGAGTGAGAGCGAAAGAGAGATAAAGAGAGAGAGCAAGAGAGAGAGAGAGAGAGAGAGAGAGAGAGAGAGAGAGAGAGAGAGAGAGATACATACAGACCGACTAACATACATACATACAGACAGACAAGACAGACAGACAGACAGACAGACAGACAGACAGACAAACGGACAAACAAACGGACAGACAGACGGGCTTTGAAAGAGACACACTAGATACAGATTAAAGCGTACTAATTGTAGTGTTTGGCAATGTCGAAGGTTTCTAACCAACATCAAAATCATTCAAATGGCTTTTCTCCAATTTGATCGAAGTTCTAACTTTTCAAATAAGCTTAACAAATATACCCCAGGCCTTTTAATTAACACAATTGTCATGCACTAGTTACAGACTTAGTAAATTGTTTATTATCCAGTTACATCTGGAAACGTTGGAAATATAACATATTGTGCCATCATGTGTAGAAACACGGGATTATTGACACCAAATGAATGCGAAAGAACCCCTCTCCCCTTCTTATCCCACACAAATAATAAGGTAATTGAAACTGAAAATAACGAATAGAAGCAATTAATATACGCAGAAAGGAATAACGAACAAAAGGATGGGAAAAAAGAAAGGAACAAAAAAAGAAAGGGAGAGAGAGTGAGAGAGAGAGAGTGAGAGAGAGAGAGAGAGAGAGAGAGAGAGAGAGAGAGAGAGAGAGAGCGCGGGGGGAAGAGAGGGGAAGACAGGCAGGCAGACAGACAGACAGACAGACAGACAGACAGACAGACAGACAGACAGAAAGACAGATGGACACAAGGACAGACGGACACACGGACAGACAGACGGACACACGGACAGACAGACGGACAGACAGACGGACTTTGAATGACATAAAGATGCTAAAAAACCTTACCAATTGTTTTGGTAACTAAGTAATTAAAAAATCCTCTTAATGACATTTTTTTTAATTTGACGCTAGTGCAGACATTTAAAAATAGCTAAAACAAAACACCCGCCGCAGGCCTTTTGATTAACACAATTGTCATGCAATGGTCAAGGACCAAATTTCTGATTTATATGCAGTTGCGCCTTTGAAGTATTGGAAGGCAATAAACCGGTTTAGCCCTGTGTTAGGTTCACCGCCCAACAAAGTGAATCTCAAACGGTTGTTCTTCTTTCAGTCTGTGATGTCGTTTTCGAGTGGGTTATTTCTATTCGGGGCTATTCCTACTGAAAAGCAGATCACATCATGCTAGATGCTATGTGTATGAAAACGTGAGTATTGACACAGACGGACGGGAAAAGACGAAATGCAAAATGCTCTGTTCACAAAAATAAAGAGGTAAATGACAAATGAAACAAACAATCAATCGACAGAAGCAATTAGTATACGCAGAAAGAACAAACAGAAAAGGGAAGGAAGAAAAAAGATAAAGGGAGAGAGAGAGAGAGACAGAGAGAGATAGAGAGAGAGAGAGAGAGAGAGAGAGAGAGAGACAGAGAGACAGAGACAGAGAGAGAGACAGACAGACAGACACACACACACACACACACACACACACACACACACACACACACACACACACACACACACACACACACACACACACACACAGACCGGCACACAGACAGACAGACAAACAGTCTGAGAAAGAGACTGATACAGATACAGACAGACAAACAGAAACAGACAGACGGGAGGACGGACAGACAGGCAGACGGACAGACACACACACGCACACAGACAAACATACACACAGACAAACATACACACAGACAAACAGACACACAGAGGGATTTTGACAGAGCCAGTGGTACAGAATAAAAAACACACTGGTTTCAGCTCTTTTGTTATCTTTTGTGTGCTTATACATTTTCAAATATTTTGTCTTCACTTCTTTTAGGGACAAGGGACTCCAAGACGATTTTAACCGGAAACGTTCATCGACAGAAAACACACGCTGCTTAATAGTCGCTTCTCGGCCGTTCCCGCTGATTCGAGTGATTAAGTTTATTCCACTACTGCTTCGTGGTAACTTAATTTTCTGCAGTCCAATTCTTTTCTTGACGTTAATAGGTTGTGGAGTGGTGCTTGCCTGAAGCGTTTTTTCCGGATGCATATTTGTTTAGACAGGGTATTTTTCTTCATGGAAGTGCTGTACCTTCTTCATCATGTCCATATTTGGTCACTTTGGTGGTGTATGTGTTTAAAATATTATTCAATTGCTGAGTACTGCTGAATTTCCTTTGGCGAACTTCTGGGTGTCAGATGTTCTTAAGACAAATAAACTTTGAAGTATTCAAAAGTTTGGAATTACTTTCACTGTTTTGTAATATTTGTTTCTATTTTATCATTTTAGGAAGACAATATTCAACGTTACCTGAATAAAAAAAAAAAACACAAGAAAAGTTAACTTTTTGGAACGTTTAATTCAGGACAAAACACGTACACAAGAGCCTCGACCTAACGGCCTTTGATGTGAACAAACGAGCGACACGACCAAATAAAAGGAAAAGATATGTTGCGTTGACTTATCTTCGACTGTGCCCAAGATGGTCGTAGCAATGACAAAACAATGACTTTAAGACAGAGCAGCCATGATTTGTTACTGTTCTGAAGTATAGACTGACTTAGATATGGCTGATATAATTTTGTAATTGAATAGTTATCGTTTGGCATCTTAATCAAAGGAATAAAATGGCAGAGCTTAATTTGTACGAAAGAAGAAAGAAAGACAGACAGACAGAGAGACAGACAGAAAGAAAGACATACTGAAATACAGAAATAAAGACAGGAAGGAACAAAGAAAGAAACAAGTCGCGTAAGGCGAAATTACTACATTTAGTCAAGCTGTGGAACTCACAGAATGAAACTGAACGCACTGCATTTTTTTCACAATGACCGTAGTCCGCCGCTTGTGCATAACGGAGTGAAACTGACGAGCCTGTTCAGCGCGGTAGTGGTTTCGCTGTGCTGCATAGCACGTTTTTCTGTACCTCTCTTAGTTTTAACTTTCTGAGCGTGTTTTTAATCCAAACATATCATATCTATATGTTTTTGGAATCAGGAACCGACAAGGAATAAGATGAAATTGTTTTTAAATCGATTTCGGAAATTTAATTTTGATCATAATTTTTATATTTTTAATTTTCAGAGCTTGTTTTTAATCCAAATATAACATATTTATATGTTTTTGGAATCAAGAAATGATGTAGAATAAGATGAATGTAAATTTGGATCGTTTTATATAAAAAAAATTTATTACAATTTTCAGATTTTTAATGACCAAAGTCATTAATTAATTTTTAAGCCACCAAGCTGAAATGCAATACCGAAGTCCGGCCTTTGTCGAAGATTGCTTTACAAAAATGTCAATCAATTTGATTAAAAAATGAGGGTGTGACAGTGCCGCCTCAACTTTTACAAAAAGCCGGATATGACGTCATCAAAAGTATTTATCGAAAAAAAGAAACACTGTCCGGGGATATCATTCCCAGGAACTCTCATGTCAAATTTCATAAAGATCGGTCCAGTAGTTTGGTCTGAATCGCTGTACACACACACACGCACAGACAGACACACACACACACACACACACAGACACACACACACACACACACACACACACACACACACACACACACACACACACACACATACACCACACCCTCGTCTCGATTCTCCCCTCTACGTTAAAACATTTAGTCAAAACTTGACTAAATGTAAAAATAACAAATCGCGTAAGGCAAAAATACAACATTTAGTCAAGCTGTCGAACTCACAGAATGAAACTGAACGCACTGCAATTTTTCAGCATCGTCAGTCCACCACTCGTGGCAAAGGCAGTGAAATTCACAAGAAAAGCGGGGTAGTAGTTGCGCTGAGAAGGATAGCACGCTTTTCTCTACCTCTCTTCGTTTTAACATTCTGAGCGTGTTTTTAATCCAAACATATCATATCTATATGTTTTTGGAATCAGGAATCGATAAGGAATAAGATGAAAGTGTTTTTAAATCGATTTCGGAAATTTAATTTTGATCATAATTTTTATATTTTTAATTTTCACACCTTGTTTTTAATCCGAATATAACATATTTATATGTTTTTGGAATCAGAAATTGATGAAGAATAAGATGAACGTAATTTTGGATCGCTGTACACACATACACGCACAGACAGACAGACAGACACACAGACAGACACACACCCACACACACACACACACAGACAGACACACACACACATACACCACGACCCTCGTCTCGATTCACCCCTCTACGTTAAAATATTTAGTCAAAACTTGACTAAATATAAAAACCAAAACAAGTCGCGTAAGGCGAAATTACTACATTTAGTCAAGCTGTGGAACTCACAGAATGAAACTGAACGCACTGCATTTTTTCACAATGACCGTAGTCCGCCGCTAGTGCAAAAGGCAGTGAAAGTGACGAGCCTGTATATGTTTAGCGCGGTAGCGGTTGCGCTGTGCTGCATAGCACGCTTTACTGTACCTCTCTTCGTTTTAACTTTCTGAGCGTGTTTTTAATCCAAACATATCATATCTATATGTTTTTGGAATCAGGAACCGACAAGGAATAAGATGAAATTGTTTTTAAATCGATTTCGGAAATTTAATTTTAATCATAATTTTTATATTTTTAATTTTCAGAGCTTGTTTTTAATCCAAATATAACATATGTATTTGTTTTTGGAATCAGAACATGATGAAGAATAAAATAAAAGTAATTTAGATCGTTTTATAAAAAAATAATTTTAATTACATTTTTCAGATTTTTAATGACCAAAGTCATGAATTAATTTTTAAGCTTACATGCTCAAATGCAATACCAAAGTCCGGATTTTGTCGAAAATTGCTTGGCCAAAATTTCAGTCAATTTGATTGAAAAATGAAGGTGTGACAATGCCGCCTCAACTTTTACAAAAAGCCGGATATGACGTCATAAAAGATATTTATCGAAAAAATGAAAACAGCATCTGGGGATATCATACCCAGGAACTCTCATGTAAAATTTCATAAAGATCGGTCCAGTAGTTTACTCTGAATCGCTCTACACACACACACGCACAGACAGACACACACACACACACACAACACACACACACACACACACACATACACCTCGACCCTCGTCTCGATTCCCCCCTCTATGTTAAAACATTTAGTCATAACTTGACTTAATGTAAAAAAGAAGAAGAAGAAAGAAACAAAGACATGTGCATAACAAACGACAGAAGAAAATGAAGAACAAGGCCTGTTAGAGCACGGAAGACTGCACTTCATTGTCCGTCTCTTTCCCGGTCCAAGAGACGTCTATTTGTTCCTGCTGGCTCCAAGCCACACTCTTGTTTCACCTTTATTACTGTACTGTAGGCTAGTGGTACTGTTTATGACACTGGATAGGTTCAGGTGTTGTTTTGCAGTTATTAGGGTACATACAGATTATGAATGGTTACGATACTATTTTGTGTCACTGACTTAGTTTAGTTTTGATTATTGGTTACTGTAGTTGTTCGCTTGAATGGTTAAATATGTGTAGTATTATGTATGTATGGATGTATGTATGTATGTATGTATGTATGTATGTATGTATGTATGTATGTATGTATGTATGTATGTATGTATGTATGTATGTATGTATGTATGTATGTATGTATGCATGTATGTATGCATGGGGCAGGGACGTAGCTCAGTTGGTAGCGCGCTGGCTTTGTAGCCAGTTGGTCGCTATCAGCGTGGGTTCGATCCCCACGTTCGGCGAGAGATTTATTTCTCGGAGTCAACTTTGTGCAGACTCTCTTCGGTGTCCGAACACCCCCGTGTGCACACATGCGCACGAAAAAGATCCCACGTTCACAGCGAAAGTCTCAGGGCTTGGAAAACACGAAGACACGCATGCATCATCTCTCATCTCTGATTATCATGATCGTATTTCGATACTTTGACGAGACAAACCCAATGCTGGTGTGTCGAAGAAGACAGCCACAGCGGGCTTGTTCGAATCAAAGTATCACACCATATCTTCAACGTATTACCAATACCTGTCCCAATATAGACCAGTTGGTCTAAGAGGACGTTAAACCCCAATAGTCAGTCAGTCATGTATGCATGTATGCATGCATGTATGTATGTATGTATGTATGTACTAGATGATTACCCGCTTCGCCGGGTACCGGCTTCGCCGGGAAGAAGTAGAGCCGAATACCAGGCTGCGCCTGGGACCCGGCTTTGCCGGGTGTACGCCGGCTTCGCCGGCGCACGAAGGAAAGGAGATAAACGCGCAAAACACTGGAGACCTTCTAAAAATAGTAACGTGCAGTGACCTTCTAAAAATAGTAACGTAGTAACGGGAATATGGATTGACGCCACACGGAGGAAGGGAGATAATCGCGGCTGAAAACACTGGAGAAGATAAGGAAGAGTTACTGGTAGTGGATCCCGACAACAAAAACAAAAAACAAAAAAAAATCTGAGAGCACGTGTTGAAATATCTCATCGATGAGGTTGTGTCCGGGGTGTAGCTGAATACGGTGTCCAAATTTGAAAAAGATCCACCGAGAACTTTGGCCGTGCATCGCGAACAGACAGACAGACAGACAGACAGACACTAGTCGTATGATATATATATAGATGTACCTGCCAGGTCGCATACATTGAGTTGAAAAGGATTAGTTCAGTCCGCTCTTGTCTGACTGAAGAGGCCACCAAAACACTAATTTCTTCGTGTGTGCTATCTAGAATAGACTTTTGTAATTCAGCACTAATCGGTAGCCCCCATGACTATCATCCAACCACTGCAAAGGGTTCAACATTCAGCTGCAAGATTAATTTGTAAATCCTCCAAGAAGCAACCTTGTACTCCCCTTTTGAAATATCTGCACTTGCTTCCGGTCAATCAAAGAATTAAGTACAAAAGCTCGTGTCTCTGTTTTAAAATCATCACTGGTTCTGCACCTTCATATCTGTCTGAACTCGTAAACCTGTACGTCCCTTCCAGATCACTGCGCTCTGCCGCTGACACTCGAATGTTCCGAATTCCAACAAAAAAAAGAAAAGTACATGGACAACGCGCATTTTCATTTGCTGCTGTTAAAACATGGAACTCCCTTCCTTATTCTGTCAGACATAGTCCATCCTATTCTTCTTTTAGATCAAATCTGAAAACGCACCTGTTCACACAGCATTTTCTGGACTAACCAGTAACTTTCAAACTGTCCGGTGACCCCTGCAGCAGCCAGTGATCTGGAAATCGTGTGCTGCGACTTTTTTTCTTTTTCCTTGTGCAAACTACATGTCGGTTTATCTAGTTAAATAAATGGATATGTACTATAAGCACGAGCTTGGTTTTGTGAATATATTTGCGATTTTCGTGTGTACGCCATGTATGCAGATTTGTGTAGGTATATTAGTATTCATGTGTGAGTGTATGTGTATGTGTGTGTGTTTGTATGTATGTGTGTGTCTTCTGTATGCGTGTGTGTGTGTGTGTGTGTGTGTGTGTGTGTGAGTGTGTGTGTGTGTGCGTGTGTGTGTGTGTGTGTGTGTGTGAATATCTATCTGTGTATCTGTGTGTCTGCGTGTATCTGTGCATGTGTGTGCATGGTGATAGCATGTGTGTGTGTACGCGCACGCGTATGTGCGTGCTCACGCGTGTGTTTGTTTGTGACTGCATGGATTTAAACGATGAATTTGCTTTTGTACTCCTGTTCTTTTTGTGTCTTAATGATTGTATTTTGGTTTTGTACATGTGTATAACAATGTCATTGTAAAGCGCTTGGAGCTTTTAGGTAAGCGCTCTTTAAATTTCCATTATTATTATTATTATTATTATTATTATTATTATTATCATTATTATTATTATTATTATTATTATTATTATTATTATTATTATTATTATTATTATTATTATTATTATTATTATTATGTATGTATGTATGCATGTATGTATGTATGTATTATGTATGTATGTATGTATGTATGTATGTATGTATGCGTACGTGTGTCTGTCTGTCTGTCAGTCAGTCTGCCTGTCTCTCTTTCTCTCTCTCTCTCTGTCTCTCTCTGTCTGTCTGTCCGTTTGTTTCTGTGCGTACACTTTGTCCGTGGGTATGTCTGTGTGTCTGCGCGCTCATGCATGGACACGTGTTCATGTGTTTATGTTCACTCTTGTGTGCACATTGTGTATGGTCATAATTATATTTTTACTTTGCTATTTCATCATGATTGTGACATAACAATGTGAAAGTTAGAAACTAGGTCATTCATGTTTCCGTGCCAACGGTATTTACTGACTTGTTTTGGTGAAGATGCTACCTTGGAATTGTAGGTTATGCGACATCAAAACAGTAGGGTTTTAGGTATTTGTATTGGCTTGCTTTCAGCACTTGGCATTCGTTTGTAGGGTAATGGGGATTCTATGATCCTGCAAGTAATTTGCCAAAGTTCATTTACTGCCAGAATGTCGGCATCTCCGGGATGATTTATGAACTGACTTTTCGAGAAAAAAAAGAGGAAACAATATCGTTTCTGTTGCAAACAGGTAAAAGTGCTCCTCTGTGCTCGAAAAGTTTTTTTCTTTCTGTCTGTTGACATTTAAATGTGGTTTTTTTTCTTCTATTTTTTCTCTCTTCTTTGTATTTCTTTACTTCTGCCCTATTGAAAGTTTCATTTTACTGATTATTTTCTAACGTTATTTGTTAATTCTGATTCTTTGCAGTTGTCTGTGTCTCTATCTCTTCAGTCTCTCTATATTTGTTCTATTTGTCTATCGGTCTGTCTCTCGTTCGGTTTGTCTACCAGTGTCTGTCTGTGTGTTTGTCTGTCTTTGGAGGCTTTGGTTCTTCCATTTAGTTTTTTGTCGTTAAAGGCATTGACAAATGTTTTCATTTCTTTTCAGTAATAAAGATATGTCCCTGTTCTTTTTCTCTTATTGTTCCCAATTTATCTTAGTCTGCTTGGTAGTTTGTTAATCTCTTTTAATTTAGAAGGTTTTGGCCATAAACAGAAATAATCCAACAAGGTTCGTTTGCTTTCCGTTGACAAAAATACATTGTCACGCAATGATACACTCAATATGACTGTCTTGGAACGGACAAGAGAACTAACAGCTTTTTGCATCATTTCACGCTTCGCTGACAGCCTGCTGTCTAAGCATCCAAATCACTCACAGCAACTCGTCTCGGCAATAATAAAAAAAAAGTCAACGTAACGTAAGAGGATTTTTCTCTTCAATCAGCTCTGGCGGTGAAGGCAGAAATTCGGTTTCGGATCTGTGGCAGAATTCTCGTGAGTAGGTCTTGCTTGGCAGGAGCCTTCCAGACGACCAGACATTGGGTAATGCGGCTGTTCTGCAGAGACCCTTCAAACAGCGTTAAAAGAAATCGTGACAAGTATTTTCATAAGGCTTAAAACTTATTTACATGATAACGGTGAATGAAGTTAATTAGTGTCAGAAAAACGTATTGGTGGAGCGGAGTTAAAAATCGCATTGAAGACATTTAAAGGTTAGCATAATGGCACAGCCGTCTCGAGTACTGTAACAGTCGGTATACTTTCCGTCAATCACGATGTTCTTGGAGGAGAGACATAGAGAGAAAGAGGGAGAGAGAGGGTGAGGGTGGGAGGGAAAGAGAGAGAGCGAGAGAGAGAGAGAGAGAGAGAGATAGGGAGAGAGAGAGAGAGAGATAGAGAGAAAGAGAGAGAGAGAGAGAGGGAGAGAGAGAGATAGAGAGGGAGAGAGAGAGATAGAGAGAAAGAGAGAGAGATAGAGAGGGAGAGAGAGAGAGAGATAGAGAGAAAGAGAGAGAGAGAGAGATAGAGAGGGAGAGAGAGATAGAGAGGGAGAGAGAGAGAGATAGAGAGAAAGAGAGAGAGAGAGATAGATAGAGGGAGTGAGAGAGAGAGATAGAGAGAGAAAGAGAGAGAGAAAGAGATAGAGAGAGATAGAGAGAGAGAGAGAGAGAGAGAGAGAGAGAGAGAGAGAGAGAGAGAGAGAGAGAGAGAGAGAGAGAGAGATATAGCAAGGCAAGGAAAAGAATTTACTTCAGGAATCCCCATGGAGGTATGTGAATGAACAAAACAAAAAAGAAAGAAAAAGAAAACAATGCAAGTGGAGAGAGATCGTTCATAAATGCATCGCAAAAAGTCAGACAGAGAGACAGACAAACAAACAAACAAACAAACAAACAAACAAACACACACTACTACAGGCGTACTCTGGCACGCACGCTCGTACGCACGCACACACAATTTTAGACTGCGTGGTGCGCAATCATCATATGAGCGCTTAGCTCTACACAAGATGTGTTTGCACCACATGCATTTGAGTTTATACTCATTTGTTTTCTTCTCGAGTTTATTCTGTTGCCTTGCTTGTGGCGTTTTATGGTTACTCGTCAATGTGAACTATGTTCTTTGCTGCCACATTTGACCCGGACAGATAATTTTCCTTCAATTGTCCTTTTTTTTAAGCAATGACCCAAGAAAGCTTAAAATATAACATTATATAAACGAATGCTTATTTTAATTATTCAAAGTATCTTAATGAAATGCCATATATATATATATATCGATTGACAATTAATCAACAAGCCGGACATGCGTGAAAGATTAATTATTTCTGCTGCAAAGATGTGCAAATACCTTTTTCTTGAATTACTTTGTTGACGCTGTTTTCAATGATTTCTGCAGCTGCACTTTTGCTAATGAAAAGTCAGACAGCAAAAATATCTCTCCATGAAAAACAAAAACAAGTATTGTAACTTTGAGAAAAAGCTACAGTTCGAGATTTCTTTTCAATAAATGTTTTGATATTTATATAAATGTGTTTCAGAAATTCCCTCAACTCAGTGTTAAAATGGAATGTTGTTGTTTATTTCTTTATTTGTTTGTTTGATCGTTTGACGTTTTTTACGCGGAATAAAGGACAACAAATGAAGAAGGAGGATGAGGAAGAGAATAATCACAACCACAACAACAAGAACGGGAACTACAACAGCAACTTACTAATAAAGTAACAAAAATTGAGTAACAACAGCGGAAGCAGCATTAGAAGGAGCAGCAACAACAACAACAGCAACAACAGCAACAACAAAAGCAACAACAGCAACAACAACAGCAACAACAACAACAACAACAACAACAACAACAACAACAACTGTTAGGTCAAAGCTGCCGATGTTGTTCGGCTTTGGGTCGGGCACAAAGTCTAACTTTAACTAGCATCTATTACACAGCTTACACAGACAGACACGCACGCACACACGACCGCACACACGCACTCAAACACACAGACACACACACACACACACGCGCGCGCGCATGCACGCATGCAAGCACACACACACACAAACACGCATGCATTCACGCACGCAGACACACACACACACACACACACACACACACACACACACACACACACGCAGACACACACACACACACACGCAGACACACACACACACACACAGAACATTGTTTGCACAGAAGAAATCAAAGACAGTGTCTAACACATAAATAAAGACTACCATAACTACGCCTACACACTTCTTTTTTTTTACCATGTTATCTCATGGCCAAGCCAAAGTAAAAACATCCACTTTGTCTCATTGCCAAATGAAAGAAAGAACTGTTATAGATACAAGCACACACTGCGCAAGGGGAAATAAAAGTTTACAGACGGGTAGCTATGTCCCCACACCTGATTAAACATAGTATGCCGCATGAATTGCAGAACATGGTGATGTGATCCTTTTCTGGACGTCTCATGACGTCAAAGTAACTGACCATTACTAAATCTGAAGTCCTGTCGCTGCTGTGTGGAATGGGAAAGGTACAGGTAGATGACGGAAGATCTATATATATATATCTATTCGTGTGTGTATATATATATATATTGTACATTTGTAGACTTTGTTTACTATACATGTTGAAGGGCTCTCGGCAGGGCGGCATCGACCTTTGCAGAATTGGGATACCCCTCTCTGGCAGGACATTTTCCAGAGTGTCCGCTGTAGTCTTTGTCTTGTGTTGCAAAAGAATTAAAAAGCGTAAAAACGAACAAATCAAATGAAAATAACCTAATAAATCATTGCTGTCTTTCCTGTGTCTTCAATGGTAGAAAACAGCAATAATAACAATTAAAGATGAAAAAAAGCTTTAAAAATACCCACCAATAACAACAAAGTCAGATTTACAAGGAATTCATGGCTTGTATATCTTTTGCCCTTAGCTACCCGTGTGTTTTAAATCAAAGAAAACAAATAAGAAATATATGCTGGGTAGTTTTTACTGATAAAAAGGCTTTACATTCCAAAGAACATCAGCGTATGGTAGCTCTGGTCTGTTTCCTGTTATTTTCATTCGCCTAACGTGCGCGTAAATCATTGGTATTTTCTTTGTGCATTTAAATATAGAAAACAAGGCGAAAATTGAACTGCCCGGGGGAAAAGGATTTAAGTTCCCGACAACAATTAAGTCGGTTTTTCCCCAAGAAGCGCTGTATCCCTTTTTCGTTTCACATAATCTGCTTATGTTTACAACGTGAGAAAGTAGGTAAAAAAAAAACAACAACATGGATACCGTTTGTAGGCAAAACAGATTTCAGGATATTCTGTTCATCTGTAAATCGTTGCTACTTGCCTTGTATTATTGATCTTGAAATACAGTAAACAAAAGAGGTTAAATCAACTTTCAAAACTTGTAGCAACGATCAAAAGTTGTCTTTTTGCACTCATCTTAAATATAGAGTTGAAGATTGATTATAAATCATTAGCAAACACAATTTCTCAGCTGACCGTGCATGGCTTTGTATGTAAAACATGACTACCTTCTTCACACTATCAATTACAAAACACAACTGACCAAGACGACTTTGTAAACAGTGATGAAATGGAGCAGGCTTGTTTTGATGGTACACTACCAGGTAAGTATGCTCGGGGCAATGTCCTGTGGCAACATATGTACCCTACTGCCAGAACGAACATTTTCACGCCTGACAAGATGCAACGACTTCCCAACAAGTCGCAACACTGACCCTCGCCTCAGCCATGGTCAACGCTCAGCAAAAAGTGAAACGAGCTTCGATCCTACAATGTAGTCTTGAGTCGAGCATCGGGAAATGCCTGAACCTGAAGGGCTGGTGTAACTTACACCTCTTCGTATCAGTCTGCAATGGAGATGAGGACGAAAGTCTGACAAATGGCCAGAATAGCGCGGTGCATTGTCCTGATATTAGTTTTAATGAGGGTGCAATGTTCGCCATACTGCGAAGGTGCTTGAGTTAAACATTGGCGCTCACTGCTCACAGCCCCGCACACAGTACTGTAAACATTCCCCCTCCCTTCGTCTTTCTCGCCATCATCCGCCCTACCCTTAGTCTCGTAACTAAATGGTGTATTTTGTAGTTGCAACTAAACCATTGCACAGACAGTTGTTGCGCTTGGTGCAGCAAGCCACGGAATCTTTAAGCTGTGCTTGCATGTTATGATCCGTTTAGTCTTGGCAGACAGGTTTTTTTCTTCTCAGTATCACACAGTTTGCCCATAGAAGGTACTAGCGTTTGCTTGTAGTTTTTAGTTACATCCTTAGCTCTGTGAAATCAGCCCTGGGCGGCAAAAGAGGGTTTATTTGTTAGGCTGATCTTGCAGAACACATGCAAATGACCTGCTTGGTTCTGGAACCACATCAACGCCATTTCGGTAAGCGACATATTGAATTGAAACGTTCAGTTGACGTCATGTGTGTGGCCCTTTGTTGTTGCCCCAGTCTCACTTGATCTCCACCCCACCCCCGTGTCTTCATGAAATAAAATATTGCTTTCTTGAAATGGGTTGGTGGGATGGGAATGGTGGATGGAGGGGTGAGGAACATGCTGTTCATTCGTTTCGTTGACATCGATCCTGCACTTCATTTTGCAAAAGTCACAAAATGTTTCTTCAGTCTTTTGACTGACACTTATATTTTCCACATAAATGTGAATGCCTTACTTTGCGTCTATCCGCGAGAAGACACTGCAAGCTGCCAGGTCTCTGAGCGTACAAGACATCTATGGTCCCATACAGTTGAAAAGACAAACATGCATCAGTCACAGTTCTTCCGTTCCACTTCATTGACCACGGTCCTGTCAACTGAAGCGTGGAAAAACGATTTATTCCGCAAGACTGAGAGTGCAGAAACAAGCAAGTGTCAGTCTTTGCTTATTACTGTCGTGCTGTTGTTAGTTCCATTTTGAGTTTCCTGTGGTCTTTTTTTATATATGTATTTTTTTTTTAAAGATTCCTTTTTTACGTAATTTGTTACTTGTTTTCCTTTTCTGCTTCTTTGCACGTTTTTGTCTTTAACACTTCAGTTTCTGTGTGTGTGTGTGTGTGTATGTGTGTGTGTGTGTGTGTGTGTGTGTGTGTGTGTGTGTATGTGTGTGTGTGTGTGTGTGTGTGTGTGTGTGTGTGTTTTTCTATTAGTCTATCTGTCTGCCTCTCTTTCTCGGTGACTCTTTTTCGATTTGTCTAACAGTCTTTTGTCTATCTTTTTGGACTTTGGTTCTACTTGACGTTTTTGTTTATTTGTCAAAAACGTCCAGATCTTTTCATTGATTTAAAAAAAAAATGTGTGTGTGTGTGAGCCCAATCGATTTTACTCTGCTCGGGAGTCGTTCTGTCAGTTTTAATCTCTTTTAATTTGGAAGAATTTTGTTCAAAAATAGTCATGACATCCTTGACACGGCAGTTGCATTTTTCAAACACGTTTCCTGAAAACCTGCAGTTCAGTTAACCGCGCTTTCATGTTCCTTCGCCTACATTACGGCAATCATTAGTGTCTGTTCTCTGCATACTCGGACCAGCATGTATTCTTCTTCGGCTGCAGGGTGGACGCGTACAAAGTATGCTGTCACTTTCACGCACTGTCCATCGCTTCATCGTCTCTCGAATGACTTATCCCAGGCCTGCGTTTAAACATTTCCCTCTTCACCAAAATACTGTGACAACCTACTTCTGTTCTTCATGCATTATCCAGTAGCAGTGGTTTGTTTTAGTTTTTGGTGATTTTAACTCATAGATTAAGAAGAAATCTTAACGGCTAAAAATATTCTATCTGAAAGGTTACTTATGGTGCTCCTCCGAAAGCGGCGTATGGCTGCCTAAATGGCGGGGTAAAAAACGGCCATACACGTAAAATTCCACTCGTGCAAAAAACATGAGTGTACGTGGGAGTTTCAGCCCACGAACGCAGAAGAAGAAGAAGAAGACTTATGGTGCAGACAACATGTCAGATTTTGAAGAATGATTATATTGCCAACAGCATGTTATATGAAGTCTTATATCCCGCGCGTATCTCCAGACTCGGACTCGATCTATTTATGCCGTGTGAGATGAAATTTTTTACACAATGCATCACGCATTCACATCGACCAGCAGATCGCAGCCAATTCGGCGCATATCCTACTTATACTACAGCAGTATGATTCGAATGTAAAGCGTGTCGCACTTCAACCGTGTGTGATTTGGAGTAAACAAGGAAGGGCTGAGATAGGAGAACACCTTGTTTCTAACTCTAACTATGCTTTTGCAGACCGTTGACCCAGGCAAACTGATAACTCTCAAAAATTGTCGTCAGTATCATTCATAGTCTCAGAATAATTGTATACTACGCCAGCTGCAATTTGCATTTTAATTCTGTCCTAAACTGAACCCTAAGTTGACTTCGCGGAGACGTCTTTTTACCTGAAATTCAGTGCCATAGTGTCGTGCAGCGAGCTTCGCGAAGTCGACTTTGCCCAATAAATATCAGGCATGACCCCTTTACCAGTGACACAGTCCTTTCCAGGTTGACCTTTGCATTGTTCCACCAGTATCCATGTAAGTACAGTCATCATCACCTGGAGCTTGACGAACCAGTACGACCTTTATTTCTGCCTCTGTCGCCGCAAGGAATGTCCGCTGGAAGCCAACACTCCGGGTATTGTTCGGAATGACACGTGCCAACGACTTACGTGTGTAGACGGTGAAGCTGAGCACTGAACAACCTGATCAACTTCCGTTATGCTAATGGCCTAACACGTCATAGTTTTGAGTGCAGACGTGATTTACGTCATTACTTTGGTAAATAAACAAACGGGTTGTCTGTATCTGTTCACATGTAGACACACAGTGACACAGATACAGACACAGGGACACAGACACAGACACACAGACACAGACACACACACACACACACACACACACACACACACACACACACACACACACACACACACACACACACACACACACACATGAATTAATGTCAAACAGAGAGTAGACTCGTTCATGAGATCACTTTTCGAATTTTCAATGCTTTCACACAAAAAAAGACAATGCACCATGTGGCCCCGACTGTCACCGACGAAAAGGAAGCACGACTTATAAGGAACTGTTTACAGAGTCGGGTAGATAGCTGCAGTACAAAGGGTGCGAAAAGATGCCACAGATAATGGCAATCCCTAGATTTTGGTGGATTAGTACCCTGTAGCTTTTAGTCACGCCTCGATGGGTGACCAAGTCAATTGTTGTTGGTTCATTGTTTTGAGAGAGAGAGGGAGGGAGAGAGAGAGAGAGAGAGAGAGAGAGAGAGAGAGAGAGAGAGAGAGAGAGAGGGAATATGAGAGGGAGAGAGAGAGAGAGAGAGGGGAGATAAAGAGAGGGGAAAGAGAGAGAGAGAGAGAGAGAGAGAGGGAATATGAGAGACAGAGACAGAGACAGACATAAACAAAACAAGGACTCCAAAGAAAACAAGCAAAAGAGTAGGCACTATTTGGACAACTAGGGGAAGGGCTCCTAATATGGACCGGCTCCTAATATGGACCACCTCCTGTTCTGACAAACTAACGGCGTTAGAGGGCTAAATACAATTTTATTCGCTGTATTCACCATCTCTAGACAACTTGCACATGTCAAAACAGTTGCAGAAACACAAACCTCAAAACCGTTAGGCTTTTTATCTTTTTTCACTTTTGGCAGCGTTCACTCTAAATTTGCCGCCTAAAACGGATTCGTTTTTGTCCACAGCCAAAGCTTTTATCACACAAAAATTGCTGTATATGATAGCTAAGACCGTATTTGTTACATTTTAGCAGTTTTGACCCCGAGTTACTTCTGCAAACAAAAAAATAATAGCAAAATCTCAAAGTATGTGTGAGTCCCCTAATATGGACCACCTTCAAGAAATCGAAGAAATTAAAAGCTAAAGGCTATTTTCATTATTTCATTAAGAAGCTTGCTGAAAATAACCTATAACTAGCCATCGAGATTTCAAAAAAATATAACAAATAGTCTTGTTTTCGTGGAAGTTGATAATTTCACTTATTTTCACTCTGTTTTTCATATGCTTCTTTAGTTTCCTGGTGTGCTTTAAATAATGCTCTCATCAACCCGAAACAGATAAATCTAAAGCATATTTTAATTAGTCTGACTTGCACACTAAGTTGTATGATGTTATTTTGAAGTATAGGGCTAGGGGGCTTTTTATAGTGAATCGTGAAGGCCGCTTCACTGGTCCATATTAGGAGCCTGGGCGCCTAATATGGACCATTTGTGATTTTTTCTGTATTTAATTTTTGCTGAATGTCTATCAAAGCGTTAAGCTATTTCACTCTAATTAGGCCTAACGGTTAAACTAAGAGAGAAGGACTACCAACCACAAAATGAAACTTCTTCGCAAGAAAACAAGCTAGTTATCAGCAATAAACAAAAAGTGGTCCATATTAGGGGCCCTTCCCCTATAAAAACGCAGTCAAGCAAACGAATAAACAACGACCCACACAATGTATTGCAGATGATGCTCAACACAACAACAAATACGTCGAATAGAACAGAACAGAAAAGAAAAGAAGAGAATTGTTCGAAAGAAATAAGTGACGACTCAGGTGTACGCTACATGACGCCATAATCCGTTTCAGCTTGCATTTCATCAAATCGTAAAGCTTCTCCCTACAGTGCCAATGACGCACGCCGCTGATAATGTCTTCACCTTCCCATATCCTTTCTCGATCAATCCGAGTCCCTTTTTTGTTGGCAGGTAATCTAAACAAGTCGCGTAAGGCGAAATTACTACATTTAGTCAAGCTGTGGAACTCACAGAATGAAACTGAACGCACTGCATTTTTTCACAATGACCGAAGTCCGCCGCTTGTGCAAAACGGAGTGAAACTGACGAGCCTGTTCAGCGCGGTAGTGGTTTCGCTGTGCTGCATAGCACGTTTTTCTGTAGGTCTCTTCGTTTTAACTTTCTGAGCGTGTTTTTAATCCAAACATATCATATCTATATGTTTTTGGAATCAGGAACCGACAAGGAATAAGATGAAATTGTTTTTAAATCGATTTCGGAAATTTAATTTTGATCATAATTTTTATATTTTTAATTTTCAGAGCTTGTTTTTAATCCAAATATAACATATTTATATGTTTTTGGAATCAGAAAATGATGTAGAATAAGATGAACGTAAATTTGGATCGTTTTATATAAAAAAAATTATTACAATTTTCAGATTTTTAATGACCAAAGTCATTGATTAATTTTTAAGCCACCAAGCTGAAATGCAATACCGAAGTCCGGCCTTTGTCGAAGATTGCTTGGCCAAAATGTCAATCAATTTGATTGAAAAATGAGGGTGTGACAGTGCCGCCTCAACTTTTACAAAAAGCCGGATATGACGTCATCAAAGGTATTTATCGAAAAAATGAAAAAAAACGTCCGAGGATATCATTCCTAAGAACTCTCATGTCAAATTTCATAGAGATCGGTCCAGTAGTTTGGTCTGAATCGCTCTACACACACACACGCACAGACAGACACACACACACACACACACACACACACGCACACATACACCACGACCCTCGTCTCGATTCCCCCTCTATGTTAATACATTTAGTCAAAACTTGACTAAATGTAACAAAGAGAGAGAGTGTTGGGAGATTAATAAATATGAAATTTGAGTTGATATATACGATGAGAGAATTTGAGGAGTATATTTAAGGAATTATTCATATTTAATACTGTTACTGTATTTAATTGCTTTATGTTGTTCCATGTCATGCTTTATGCTCGTTGTTAACACACCACAAACAAATTCCTCTGTTGAGATAATAAAATCTTCTATGTCTATGTCTATAACGAAGAAGAAGAACAAGAGAGAGAGAGAGAGAGAGAGAGAGAGAGAGAGAGAGAGAGAGAGAGAGAGAGAGAGAGAGAGAGAGAGATAGAGAGAGAGAGAGAGAGAGAGAGAGAAAGAGAGAGAGAGAGAGAGAGAGAGAGAGAGAGAGAGAGAGAGAGAGAGAGAGAGAGAGAGAGAGAGAGAGACTCTCATCAATATCCGTCTCAGGTTCGGCACAGAGGTCAACTAAAGTCGAGTAAAGCTTTAAAAAAAACAATCTGTTTGTCCGAATTGAAGTGGTGTTGTGGTTACATGGGTGAGCAGACCGTTTACAAAATGAGGTGAGTGGGTAGCTGACCAGACACTGTGAAGTGATGCTGGGAAGTGCCATGATGATGTCAACAGTGTCAGATTACACTTCATGGCGTCACTGCCTTGTGCTCCAAGGCGATCTCTCCCTCTCTCTTTCGTTTTGTCTCTCTGTGTATGTATCTCTGTCTATCTCACTGTCTCTCTCTCTGTCTCTCACATTCTCTCTCTGTATCTGTTTCACTCTCTCTCTCTTTCTCTCCCTATCATTCCCTTAGTAGTAGTTTAGTCCCTCTTTAGGGCGAGGGCCAGATGCAAAAAGGTATACCTACTATGCTTACTCTGTTACCCTCGTAAAATAAAGAATTGTCATTCTCTCTCTCTCTCTCTCTCTCTCTCTCTCTCTCTCTCTCTCTCTCTCTCTCTCTCTCTCGCTGTCTCTCTCTCTCTCTCTCTTTCTCTCTCTCTCTCTCTCTCTCTCTCTCTCTCTCTCTCTCTCTCTCTCTCTCTCTCGCTGTCTCTCTCTCACTCACTCACTCTCTCTCTCACTGTCTCTCTCTATCTCTCTCTCTTTCTTTCTGTCTCTCTCTCTCTTTCTTTCTGTCTCTCTCTCACTCTCTGTTTCTCTCTAGCTCTCTCTCTCTCTCTCTCTCTCTCTCTCTCTCTCTTTCTGTCTGTCTGTCTGTCTGTCTGTCTGTCTGTCTATCTCTCTCTCTAAAATTTTGATTTGATTTGATTTGATTTGATTTGATCTCTCTCTCTCTCTCTCTCTGTTCTTTATGTGTATGAATTGATAATGATATACATGCGAATGATTGGGACAATTCCTCCCCACATTTGTTTTCTCCCTTTTGTTATTAGTTGTTTTGGATGTTTATATGCAATGCATTATTGCAACTATGCTGCAATTTCCACACTATATTGTTTTTCCCATTTTTGAATGTGTATATAAAACCATAACCCTTTTCTTATTACTATTTACATTATGTACGTCTGTAAGTAACAATAACCTTGTCAATTTTACTATCTATATTATGTGCGTCTGTATTAAGTGTTTGTATAAGGGACAGGTTGTAAGATTAGGCTTTGCCTAAAACCTCTATCCTTTGGTAATAAAGTTCAGTTTCAGTTTCTCTCTCTCTCTCTCTCTCTCTCTCTCTCTCTCTCTCTCTCTCTCTCTCTCTCTCTCTCTCTCTCTCTCTCTCTCTCTCTCTCTCTCTCTCTCTCTCTCTCTCTCTCTCTTTCTAACGTCGGTTACTTTGCTTGCTAATTGCTTTTTCGTTTTTGAATTGTTTGTTTGTTTGTTTGGTCTTTGCATTACATTGTATTTGTTTGACTTTTCCTTCGATTGTTTGTTTATTTGTCCGTTAGGTTTACTTGGCGGTCATGCATGCATTAGAATGCTGTATTAGATGTAAGGACAGGTTGTAAGAAAGGGCGTTGACTTAAGCCTCTATCCTTGTAAAATAAAGTTCCATCACCATCATCTCCCTCTTCCTCTCTCTCTCTCTCTCTCTCTCTCTCTCTCTCTCTCTCTCTCTCTCTCTCTCTCTCTCTCTCTTTTCCCCCTTCTTGGTGTAATCTTCTTCTTGTCGTTCGCCAATGATAAACTTGGAGTCCAGCTCTGGTAATGAAGCTGGTGGTTTTTGGTGTAATAATAGGGGTGTTAGAGGTCGAGAAGTAAACACACCCACGCGAGTACAGGAGTTGCTTACGTACTGATGATGATTTAAATCCGGTTGACTGCGTACAACTCAAAACACACCAGCTGATTTTAGAAGTTTTTTTCCTTTTTTTTATTTTTTTTAAAACTTTTTTTAAGGAGATCAGACTTTTTTGTTGTTGTCCCATCACCGGGTACTTTTTGGGAAGTGTTTTTTTATTTTTTATTGTGATGTCGCCTACTGTAAACTTATAATCCTTTCACTCGCTCTCTCTCTTTTTCTTGATAACTTTCTTTGTCTTCCGTCTGCGTGCTTGTTTTGGAATTTGTTATACAATATGTTTTTTCAGTTACACGCAAAATGGACATTGTTTTTATACTGGACATTCTTTTTCCTTTTACAATTACTTCTCCTTCTTTCTCTCTTTCTCTCTCCCCCTCTCTCTCTCTCTCCCTCTCTCTCTCCCTCTATCCCTCTCCCCCCTCTGTCTCTCTTACTCTTCCTCTTCGCGCCCTCCCTCTCTATTCCTTCCCTCCCCCTCTCTCACCCCCTCTCTCTCTCCCCCCCCCACCCCATCCATATCTCCCCCCCCCCCCTTTCTATCTCTCCCTCAGTCTCCTCTTGCTCACCCTCTCTCTCTCCCTCCAAGCCCCGCCCCCTCTCTCTATTCCCCTCCTCTTACCTCTCACTCTTTGTCTAAAGTGTACTGCACCGTTCATCGAAAAATCGATTTTTAGAAGTTAAACGCTACGGCTACGGCGACAACAATGACAACGCCAAAGAAAAAAAATGAAAAAGAACAAAAGAAGCGCGAAGACCACTGACTGTCAAAGCTGTGAGGTTGAACATCTGAGGGGGAGAAAACAAATGGGGAGGAGAAGGGGTCTTTTTGATTGTAGTTTTGAGCATTGTGCCTGACTAGTCTACCTGCGCGCGTGACGTGTGAGAGCGCGTGCGCGTGTGTATGAGCGTTTGTTAGTGTGTGTGTGTGTGTGTGTGTGTGTGTGTGTTGTGTGTGTGTGTGTGTGTGTGTGTGTGTGTGTGTGTGTGTGTGTGTGTGTCTGTCTGTCTGTCTGTCTGTGTATGTGTGTGTGTGTCTGTGTGTCGGTCTGTCTGGTTGTCCGCAGATCTGTTCATATGTCCTGCTCGTGTATACAGCAACTTTCTTTCGAGGTTTAGATGTACATTTAACTGGGTCTAAAGTAGGCCAACTCATAGCATGACCAAAAGCACATCTCTGTCAAAAAACACAACCCCACCTCATATTTGGAGTGGTGAAAATAACGCTCCAAACAGATCATTTTACTTTATTTTTTACCTCTACGCAGGTCAAAGAACTCTGAATTAATTCATTTCTTTCTTGATATGGAACCATAACGTCACAGCTATTTTACTCCAAACATATCGCCTACATGGCACATGACTTTTAACAAATCGACCACAAACATATCTCACAAAATCAGCAGACAACACCCCCAGGTCGTGTAATGTGATCCTTCGTATCGCTTTAATCTGAAAACACGATCACACAGTCCTTAAACCCCCGTGTGCGTCATTATTAGGGGGATCATAACTAATGCAGACAATATCTCTGTTAACCCCCCATGCAGAGGTCTCAAAGAAAGTCATCAACCCTTGTCATAACGGTCATAATAGAGGGTCAACAAGAACTACGCATTGCCGATCTACACAGGGTGGTTAGGTGCTGACATACTTAATTATGCCAGCAACTGAAGCGTATAGCCGGACACTGCAGATCGGAAATGTGTACCGTGGCACGGTACCCCCCTTTTCAGACGACAACAAAATATATGGGCAATTCAAATCAGGTCTTAGAACGTGGTAAAATTCACTGTGGTTCTGTGAAATTTGTTAAAAAAAAACGCAGCCTTGTAAGGGGATAGGGGGGAGTCTTCAAAACTGATGGGGGGGGGGGGGGGGGGGGTGCGTGTTGTCTAAAAAAAAAAGAAGGGTTTCAGTGTATTTCTTTTTGAGCCTGTATTATGACTGTAGTTCTTTTTAAGCCTGTATTATGTCCGTGGTTTTTCCACACAGCCCTCTGTGGTCAGTGGCCGTACTCTAACGTCCTAGTTCCGTTGTAAGCACTCTACCGGGATATTTCCTCTGTTGGGGGTGTCCACGTTATACCCAAAGTAGCACCGTGTTTTGGACAGAGCCAGTCAAGCTTGCAGCGGTTCTTTTGGCTCGTAAAAACAAAGGCGACGGTATAATTTTCACCTCTGCCCCCACGCGGACGTGAGGCGACGTTTTTCATTGGTCATTTCGCGGAGAGCTTGTCATAATATTTTCATGACCACCGCTGACCGCGACTCCGATAGTTAAAAGACGGCAGAAAGAACCATAACTGCCACTTTTGATCCCTGTGGACAAGTGCGTGATTTCCCCTTGAGGTACGAACAACAACTTCCGGTACTAGATCAGGCGAGAGAGAAGAGAGAGAAAGAGAGAGAAAGAGAGACAGACAGACAGACAGACAGACAGACAGGCAGATAGACAGGCAGGCAGACAGGCAGGCAGGCAGGCAGAGGGAGACACACAGACAAGACAGACTGATAGACAAACAGACAGACATACTGACAAAAAGACAAACAGAAAGGCTTTGACATATGTTTTATGAGCTGGTTTAAGCCAAACAATCCGTCCGTCTTCATC
>NC_090261.1:48774427-48799427 GCF_037325665.1 Littorina saxatilis | reverse complement strand
GCCTTCCTGCCTGCTTTCTTTAGACAAACGGATTTTGGAACTGACGCCGATATGTCAATTTTCGAACTTAATTCAACAGCAATATTCCCGTATGCACAGGAAACAGCCATGCTGTTGGTTTGTTTGTTTGTTTGTTTGCTTAACGCCCAGCCGACCACGCAGGGCCATATCAGGGCGGTGCTGCTTTGACATATAACGTGCGCCACACACAAGACAGAAGTCGCAGCACAGGATTCATGTCTCACCCAGTCACATTATTCTGACACCGGACCAACCAGTCCTAGCACTAACCCCATAATACCAGACGCCAGACGGAGCAGCCACTAAATTGTCAATTTTAAAGTCTTAGGTATGACCCGGCCGGGGTTCGAACCCACGACCTCCCGATCACGGGGCGGACGCATTACCACTAGGCCACCGTACCGGTTCATGCTGTTGGTGTTTGGTCTATATTCTAGTGGAAGGCTGTTCTTGCTTATCCCATGTAAAAACCTGGACAAATCTGTGGTTGTTCTTATGGTAATTCACATGGGAAAATAAGTCACGTCTATAAACGATATGACGTCAAACATTTCGAATATATGTCCTTAAAGCTGGGTCATTGCCGGCCGAATGTTATAGTGGTAACACTCTTTATGCATTCGCACAACAAAGTTTGTCTTCAATTTGAGAGTAATACAGATGTCCTTGACTATTCATTTTTTAAAAGGACATACATAATTGTAGTTTTCATCCTATAGCCCCGAGGCACCTGAGTGCAAGGTCAAGAAGAGATATAATTATGATTATACACCTCTATCCCCGAGGCATATATTACTCCAGTAGCTGGTCCATATTTTCAAGGAGACATATTATACTTATTAGTATATCAATTATCATACCCCACAACTCATGTCCTTTTTAGGCCGACGTTTGCCTGTGGAAATTAATTCCTTAATGGGGCTCTCCACTTTTGGTCATACTTTTTGATTTAAACAAAATTCTTCGGAGACAAATTAAATTCTGTGTACGTGACATATCTGCAAAAACAACAACACAACATTTGGAAGTTTCGCGAACGTTTGATTTTTGTGTGCTTTTTTTTATACAAATTTCAGAGATGAAAGCGGGCAGAGCTTTGATATTTTGCATGAATATAACCCACAGTGACACAAATATTTGCATCAACATTCATTGACCTTCACCTTAAAACAAGGTCACGGGAGAGTTCCGCAACTTCGCAATCACTTCAGTATTTGACAAAGAAATCCGAGGAAAAGATTACAAACTCTACGCTAAGAATGATCTACAGTCTTTTTCATCAGGTATATAAAAGATACAGATTGATTGAAGGAATGCAGCAAGAAAAATACAGTTAAAAGCAGTTAAATGTGTTTTATGTTGCCTTTTCGAAATATTTTTAACGTAACGTTATCGCTGTTTTCTCATTTAGAAAACCACACAAACCCTCTAAAAACAAAAAGGCCTTATCAAATCTAATCGAATCAAATCAAATCTCTGATAGGCACAATTTTTTGCCTCGTCCTGAGCGTGACAGAAAAAAAAGAGAGTAAGCTAGGATTCCATTCTTACGGCTGCGGTGCGGCTCCGGCGACGGCAGCGGCGACGGCAATTTGAAAAACATTGATGAAAGAAGGGATGACCCCATTCACACGGGTGCGGTACGGCGACGGCGACGGCGACGGCCCGGCGTGCGTGCGTTTTTTCAAGAAAGCTCCACGTAGCTTTCTGGACTGCCGTCGCCGGACGCCGTCTGGTATTTTGTGGGCGTGTCTCTTTTCCCGCGTTTTTCTCAGAGCCTTTCCGAGCACAAAGAGACGAAAATACTGCTGAAACCTTTCGCCATCGAGTTGCAGTTCTTGAACAAGATGGTGATAGGTTCCATACTGCCGTCTTTTCTCCAAAATGGCATGCACCCACCAGCGATGTCGTCTCTTTTGGCGTTTTTTCATTTGGCGGTACGCTAACTAATATTAACATAAATTGTTCTTCATTATGAATGACAGTTTGCATGAGACGAGACCAATGTGGAGCCATGGCGGCATTGGCGGGAAGAGAACATACCCGGACGACGTCGCCGTTATATAAGGTTCACGGCGATGCGTTTTTCTCGCCAGAGCCGGATGCCGTTGCCGTCGCCGGAGCCGGAGCCGCACCGCAGCCGTAAGAATGGAATCCTAGCTTAAGGGGTTACTTGTGTGTTCAAATCGCGTGAAAGAAACATTACACATTTTGTGCACAGGTTCCTTTAAGCAATATGGACACATCTGTGCAAAAAAAAAAGGGGGTCGACGTATTAACTTTTTTTTTAGAATTTTTTTACTGGGGGTTGTCAAGTACGATTTTGCGAAAAACACTGCGATTTTTAACATGATCCCAACTGACATATTTAGCTCTACAAATAATAAATGAGACATTAGTTTGTGTATATAAATGAATGGAGAGTATAACTTTATCATAAAACGGTACTTATCAACGTGCATTTTCAGAAAATGATCGAGGTTTATCGAGGGCGTACACATAAAATTATCACTCCTTTAGTAGTAAAAACGTATTTAAAAAAAATTCGCGTGAAAGAAACATTACACATTTTGTGCACAGGTTCCTCTAAGCAATATGGACACATCTGTGCAAAGAAAAAAGGGGGTCGACGTATTAATTTTTTTGTTAGAATTTTTTTACCGGGGGTTGTCAAGTACGATTTTGCGAAAAACACTGCGATTCTTAAGGGGTTACTTGTGTGTTCAAATCGCGTGAAAGAAACATTACACATTTTGTGCACAGGTTCCTCTAAGCAATATGGACACATCTGTGCAAAGAAAAAAAGAGGTTGACGTATTAACTTTTGTTTTAGAATTTTTTTACTGGGGGTTGTCAAGTACGATTTTGCGAAAAACACTGCGATTCTTAACATGATCCCGACTGACATATTTAGCTCTACAAATAATAAATGAAACATTAGTTTGTGTATATAAATGAATGGAGAGTATAACTTTATCATAAAACGGTAGTTATCAACGTGCATTTTCAGAAAATGATCGAGGTTTCTCGAGGGCGAACACATAAAATTATCACTCCTTTAGTAGTAAAAACGTATTTAAAAAAAATTCGCTTGACAGAAAACATAACTAAACTTGAACACAGCTAAGTTCACTGTATACATATACAATACCTGTAAACAAAATAAGTTGTTGCCTTATTGTCTGCTTCACAATTATTCCCGTACCAACCCCACCCCCATTATCTTGACTGACAAAAATGATAAAAAGAAATAATTTGGGAGCGCTGGACTTGTGATACATGAGTTTGAATCAGGGTGAAGGGTTGGGGGTCGGAACATTTGTGTGCAAAGTTTCATGAAGATCTGTCCAGTAAATTTCTATGAATCGCACACCACACACACACACACACACACACACACACACACACACACACACACACACACACACACACACACACATATATATATAATATATATGGCCTGGGGCGATTGTAGCTTCCCTTCTTCGTGTCCAGCTCTCTCTCTCTCTCTCTCTCTCTCTCTCTCTCTCTCTCTCTCTCTCTCTCTCTCTCTCTCTCTCTCTCTCTCTCTTTGCGAATATGATTTTGAAGCGCATTACATAAAGTCGGTATCTGATATCTAAAGTCCTGATATTTTGGATGCGGAGGAATTTTTCCTGGTGATGATCTGAGGTAACGGAATTGTTCATGCATTCTGAGGGAATTTGACAGGTATCGGTGTGTGTGTGTGTGTGTGGGGGGGGGGGGGGGTTGGTGGTGTGGGGGGGGGGCTTTTGGTGTGGGGTAAATGATTAAAAACGCCTGCACCCTAACTATGAAAGCAGCCACACGCATACTCACAGAGACACAGAGGCACGCATGTTTGTGTGACGGTTTGCACGAATGACCATTGAAAATTATTTTTTGATAAAAACAAGCGACATTTCCTTTGAGCACACAGGTGCTCAGCCAATAAATATTGAAACTTGTTCAATTATCCCAAAATGTCATAACGTTTGGCAATATAATTATTTAACAACAACAAAAAGACTACCGGATTCCGTACATAAAAAAGTCAGGGGCTGTAACAACAATTCGCGGCATTGGACTGTGGGAGCACGGACCTACATTCTAATGGATGGCTGGCTTTGGATCTAGGTCACTTTAGTGGGAATATCGGTCAACTTTGAAACCTGAGGACCAGCCACTTCCGGTTCCCCTTTCAGAGTAATGAGATTGCTGGGGCCGTAGAATTTTTCATCCAGTTTTGTCCTTTTTTTCTCCAAAATTGATATTAGTCGGAAGAAACAAGCACACGTGTGACACGTGTGGTGGGGGTATTTCCCGGCGAGTTTTCAGTGTTGTTGTTGTTGCGAAGCGAAGCGGCTTCCCAGTGCGGAAGGCAGGCAGTTTGTGCATCAAACAGTGTTGTTGTGATGGATGGATGAGTGAGTGATGAGGGTGAATGAGTTAGTTAAACTGTGACTGAATATCTATTGATTTATTGATATTAAAGTGAACATTAGAGGGGGGGGGTTCGAAATGCACCATTGTGCACTCGCCTTGATGTAAGGAACACTACTGCAGTCTCTAACAGCTTCAAAGTGGGTTAGACAGGCTCTTGATAAAGACTGAGGCAAAATGTGCCAAATCACACATTGTCTTGAAAGAAGGAAAAATCTTCATTTGTCACCTTTCTGCACTTTTTTAACTTTGAGTGCATAGCCACAATGGTCACAGACAAGATGCATCAAACAGATTTGAAAAAGACCCCAAACTGAACTTGTTATGACTATTTGTAACCCCTCTCACCTTTTTGACTTGGCCGTACCCAAGCAAAAAGGCAAAAAAAATCATAACTAATTCCATGTTGATTTTTGGTGGGGTGGACCTATTGTTCCAGACTCGCCTTGATTAGAGCAACACTAGTGCAGTGTCCAACATCTTTTAAAATTTGTTTTGACCTCTTGACAATGTACATGTCAACAATCCCTGACTATCCCTGACTGTTGTGTAGTGAGAAAAAAATCTTCATTTTTCCCCTTTCTCCACCTTTTTGAGTGTCAGTGCATAGCCACAATGGTCACAGAAAAGATGCAGCAAACAGATTTGAAAAAGACCCAAAAGTGAACTTGTTATGACTATTTCTAACCTTTCCTACCTTGTTCACTTGGCCGTACCCAAGCCAAAAAATCATAACTAATTCCATGTTCACTTTTTGGTGGGGTGGACCTATTGTTCCAGACTCGCCTTGATTAGAGCAACACTAGTGCAGTGTTCAACAGCTTTTAAAATTTGTTTTGACCTCTTGACAATGTACATATGTAAACATGTAACCCTAATCCCTGACTGTTGTGCAGTGAGAAAAAATCTTCATTTCTCCCTTTTCTCCACTTATTTGTGTGTCAGTGCATAGCCACAATGGTCACAGAAAAGATGCATCAAACAGATTTGAAAAAGACCCAAAACTGAATTTGTTATGAATATTTCTCATCTTTTTTGGACTTAAAAAAATTTGTAAAAAAAAAAACATTTCTTCATTTTCCCCCTTTCTCCACTTTCTCTTTCATGAGGAAGGGATAATCACACATAGTACGCCAGTGAGGTTAGAATGGTGAGGTGGGGTCTGAGGCTGGTAAGGGATTTGGGGGTAGGACCGACGAGAGGGCACGGATTCGGCAGTTCGCCGTGTCGAGTCAACTTCATATAGATCTGTGTAGGCGATCAACAGCCCCAGCCGATCTGGATCTGTTCAAGTCAAAAGTAAAGTCAAGGATACGAAGAAGTTTACCGAAAAACATCGATCCCAAGGACTCATGTTGTAACTTTTCAAAGCAGTTACATTCAATCAAAGCTCTATCCACATTAAACCGAACGGGAATCGTCGAAGATCCACGCAACTTCACTGCAATGTCGAAAACGAACTCATAATGTCACCGCAGATCTATAGTTGGTTTTGGTTTTGTGTCGCAGCAAAGAAACGAAGCAAATCTCCGGCTTTTATTTCACACTAAAAAACCGTTCATTTAGCGGGTTATTAAAATATATTTCTTTGAGGTTGCAAGGCAATGGCATCGCTGAGATGTACTCCTTCGAACACACGACACAGGTTAGAAATTGACTTCATTTGGGCGCTTTTTACGGCCAAAACAGAGTGAGCTTTTTGACGGGTTTATGGAAAAATCACTTCGGGGGCAGGTCTAAAATCCTGTGTACAGTGCCAAATCATACATCATTCAAAAGAGCAAAGTATGTTCTTTATTCTAACATATGGGCTAGGGTAAGTCATAGATATAAATAGACAGTGTCTGTCTATTATATCTGTAGGCAAGTGTATTCCATTCCTTCGATAGTCTCGTCATCTACACTTGCGTGAACAATGCAATTTTGAGTCTGTTTTGCATAAAAGACCTGCGAGATTTGTAGAAGTCAAAACAACAACTTACAGTCCAGCCTCTCAACTTTCGTTCCATGCAATTTGTTTGTCTGTACGTATAGACTGAGGGGTGCCCCGAAATGATTTGTAATCACAACATTCACAGACTTCAAATACGCCATTGAAAACTCGTCCACGTGCGTTTTAGATATACTTGGGTGACTAAAACTGTCGTACCTACCAAAGGCCGCTTCGCGTAAGAAAATGACTACCAGAGTCGCAATGCTCGGGATTTTTTTTACAAGAAATTTATATTTCGTTGTTCTAGTCCGAATGAATATGAAGATATGGCGAGTTGAAAACGCCGATTCTTTCGCCAGAAACACGTCTGTTTTCACACCGGAAAGAAGGAATGGACTGAGCTACTAGAAGCACGGCGCCGTGCGTACAATCGATCGAATGATGTTATTCACACAATACCATTTGGCGATCTCTAAAAAATCATTTAAAAACGAACTAGTTGACATGTAATGAAACTATTTACTGAAATCAAGAAGTATCTTAGTTCTAGCCGTGCATATGACACACCCTTTCGCGAAAGCACACTGAACCGTGCGTATACGCATTCGCACCCGCAAACCACCAACCCAGGCGGGTTATCCAGATCCAGATTCAGATCCAGATCCAAGGGAAGTAACTCAGTGAGTATAAACATGAGCAAGAACCGCAACCCGAACACACTCGTAACACCTTAAACCTGAACTTTTCCCAAAGCTGACACACAAACACACGTAAATGAAAAGAACGCAAAAGTCTGCTACCGTTAAAAACAGGAGGTTTGGCGTCATTTTGTCAGAACACCTTGATGTGATGTCAAGAACATTGCGTAAGGGTGATGCAAAATGACCCGAGCACGGCAAAATTAAACCATTACAGTATCCGGTCTCGGATAACCTGTGACTGCCAATGAGATTTTTTTTCTTCTTTTGCATATCGACTTCGCAGTGCTGGAGCGAACGATCCCGTAATGGAAGTTCTTAAGATTTTGTATTCAAAGGCATTTTCAACCTTTACATAACAATGCACAAATAGAATGATTGTGAACAAATCTATGTTACCTTTAAACGGAGATTAATGATTTCAAACGTGTGCAGTGCGGCTGCGTTTTGACGTGTATGCTTCCAAATCGTCTTACCTTCAAAGGCAGGCAAGCAGTACTCGTCAATATTTCCAAAGGAGGATTGGTTTTTCACAAAGCCTTGCAAGACTCGAACATTCTTCTGCACAGTTCCTTTTCTTTTGATATTCAGCTGCTTATCAGCAATACAAATGCTAGAAAATCACACTGACTGGAATGTGAACAGATCTGCGATGACGAAAGCTGATTGACGTCCTATTCAAGCTCTCGGAAGAGAGGAAGATTTCGCGCACACAATTCAGTGAAATGTGATAGGTCTATGGTCTTGGCCGTCAACCGAAACCTAATTAAAGTCTGTCTGCTACGAAAACGTGCGTTGAGAAATTGATTGCATAACATATACACAGACATCATACCAAGATAAACATGCATCATTCTGTAAGAATAAATATTCAAGACACATATCTTTTTTTAATTTTCAATCAAAGTAAACTGTTAACGAGATGAACCAAGGGATATCACACTAGTCTGCGGTCCATCTGCCTCACCCAAACTGTCCAGATCTAGCCTATATAGGCCAATTCTCGTGCTGCTGCTCGTCCGGTCGCACCTATAGCAACAGAGACTCGTAAGTAGGCATCCCCCTTAATTAGCTAAAGGCAGCAGCAAGAACTTAGTATTATTGACGTCTACCCTCAAGGCATCAGAACGTAATGATATAGATAGACACTCTTCTTGAATGGACAATATCACTATCATGATTACGCTCCAGCCTCCAGGCGGATGAAGGCACTAGCTCACGACACCATATACATGCTGCACCCCGATCAAGACCGTCTCCTGACGGAAGCGATTGATAGTATCTGTATTCCACGAGGCGTTTCTGGGGTGGGTCACGCGGCAGCTTACATTTTGTTGTGAAAATACCGAAAAGAATACTGCGTAGTACTTGTTCCAACCCTATTGATACAAAAGAAGCTTTTATAGATTATACACAACGAAATCTTCAGGACGCAGTTTACAATAATTCGTAAAGAGGTCAAACTGTCGCTATCGTGTGTTTTTGCACGTGTAATAAACACGCGTTATAATTCTTCACATGATTTAGCACGTGTTAACAAATTGACGAATATATAATATCACAGTTACTGTACCACCAGTTATCAATCTATCTCTATCTATCTCTCTATTTATTGATCTATCCAATCGATATATCTATCCATCCATCTATATATCTAGCTCTCTATCTATTTATGAGTTTATCTATCTAATCTATCCATCCATCTATCTATCTATAGTGTGCAACATATTATTGCAACAACTTCTGTATCCCTAAGTAAAGCACTCATTCCTTTGTCAAGAACATCTTCTGCGCAGATGGACGCAGTGTACGATAAATCGTACAGACTGATGTCAATCAAACTACGTCTTAAACTGTGGCTATCTTGTGTTTTTTGCACGTGTAATTACCACGCGTTATAATTCTTCACATGATTTAGCACTTTCTTTATTTGGTGTTTTACGTCGTTTTCAACCACGAAGGTTATATCGCGACGGGGGAAGGGGGGAGATGGGATAGAGCCACTTGTTAATTGTTTCTTGTTCACAAAAGCACTAATCAAAAATTTGCTCCAGGGGCTTGCAACGTAGTACAATATATTACCTTACTGGGAGAATGCAAGTTTCCAGTACAAAGGACTTAACATTTCTTACATACTGCTTGACTAAAATCTTTACAAAA
Organism: Littorina saxatilis; assembly: GCF_037325665.1. Classification (NCBI taxonomy): domain Eukaryota; kingdom Metazoa; phylum Mollusca; class Gastropoda; order Littorinimorpha; family Littorinidae; genus Littorina; species Littorina saxatilis. The sequence goes on along the minus strand of NC_090261.1, from coordinate 48,790,172 downwards.
ATTGACTATATTCTATACAATAAACACTTAACAAGGGTAAAAGGAGAAACAGAATCCGTTAGTCGCCTCTTACGACATGCTGGGGAGCATCGGGTAAATTCTTCCCCCTAACCCGCGGGGGGATGATTTAGCACGTGTCAAGACATTGATGAATATAAATGGCAGTTACGATACCACCAGTTATCAATTATTTTCATCTTCAACCAATTACATTTGCCTCTGGTAATATCTTCTCTTCGTTCGAACAAAAAATGTGTTCGTGAAAAGTAAGAGCAACTGGCACGGTTTTGATTTTCTTGTCAATGACCAATCTATCTATCTATCTATCTATCTATCTATCTATCTGTCTATCTATCTATCTATCTATCTATCTATCTATCTATCTATCTATCTATCTCTCTCTCTATTTATCTATCTAATCGATCTATATATCCATCCATCCACCTATCTAGCTCTCTATCTATTAATATATCTATCTATTTATTTATCAATCCATCAAGCTATCTTTCTATCTATCTAATCTATCGATCTATCTATCCATCCATCTATCTATCTATTGTGTGAACAATATTATGGCAATAACTTCTGTATCCCCAGGTAAAGCACTCATCCCTTTGTCAAAAACATCTTCTGCGCAGATGGACGCAGTGGACGATAAATCGATAAATCGTACAGATGTCAATCAAATTACGTTTTCAACTGTAGCTATCGTGTGGTTTTTTTCACGTGAAAAACATGCGTTAGGCTATAAGTCTTCACATGATTTAGCACGTGTACAGAAATTGAGAAATATATACCGCAGTCACTATACCACCAGTTATCAATTATTGTCATCTTCAAACAGTTAGATTACTGTTGCCGATGGTTATATGTTCTCTTCGTTCGAACTGTGAAAAGAAGAGCAGCTTGACTAACATCTCTCTATCTCTCTATCCATCTATCTATCTATCTATCTATCTATCTATCTATCTATCTATCTATCTATCTATCTATCTATCTATCTATCTATCTATCTATCTATCTATCTATCTATCTATCTATCTATCTATCTATCTATCTATCCATCTATCTATCTATCTATCTAACTAAAGTGTACACAATATTAATGCAACAACTTTCGTACCCTCAAGTAAAGCACTAATTCCTGTGTCAAAAAACATCTTATGCGCAGATGTACGCAGTCTACGATAAATCGTACAGATGTCAATCAAATTACATTTCAAACTGTACCTGTCGAGTATTTTTGCACGTGTAAAAACATGCGTAATAAATCTTCACGTGATTTAGCACATGTTAAGAAATTGGCGTATAAGTAGATATTACACAATGTTCTACTTTTAACTCACACTGGGAGTCCCGCCAGATTTAAGGGCGTCGAGGCTTGCCAATGACGTGTAGTATATGTGTGGCTTTCTCTGTCTTTTGTCTTTCTTAAAGTCACACAAACGCCTGTCTACACACCCTTACAAACACACTCAAACATATACACATGCATTCACAAACATAATATGTACACACCACACGAAACGTCATGGTATCATGACGTCATAGTATGTGCTTCTAAATTCAACCGGCAAGGCAACATGTGCTGTCGATCGCAGACGAACAAACCTTGGAGTTTGTGGTGACAGAGGTGGAGGGACGTGCATTGGCTATGCATGAAATGCGTTTCATCAGAACTTCAAGTGCTTCTTACACCTTTTAAAATCTATTGCAGTATTAATAACGGGAAAGTTCAGAAAATGAGATTTAAGTGGGAAGAAATAGCTGTTATTTGATTTTATTCCAAATATGGTCAACAGAACGTGTTATGCAATTGTCGGCAAAATAACGATTACATTTGGAATCAAAAAGTAAACAAACTCAAGTGTTTACATCATTTTGTTTAATTTGAAACGTTTTAATACATTATTTATTGTGGTGAATCAACACATGGGCATCATAAAGCTTGACAGGATCAACACAAGCAGCCCACAAAAATGGTAACTGTCCGAATTCAACTTTTGGAGGCCATTTTATGTGCCGATTTCATCCTTTTTTCATAATCTCCACAAAATCCTCACCGCGTATCAGGGTAATTAAAATATGTTGACAATTTGCTGATCACGTTTGAAAAAGTTTTGACTGCAAAGCATCAAGCTACACAAGTGACTGACCCCCAGTTGTCACCAATACTGAAGAATGATTCAAAAGTGAATATGCTATAGGTTCTACACTGTCTGTCTTTCTGTCTGTCTGTCCATCCATTGATCGATCTATCGATTTGGTGAGCATTCAGTCCTGGAACATATAATACTTGCCTTCTTCCTTCTGCTCCATGAAGGCCATCTGGAAGGAACGTGCTTCAAACTCAGACATACTGTGGTATTTTGTCAAAAAATTCATACAACGTTCAAATGACGCACTAAAATACACAAAACGTCATTGTATATTACCCGCTATTACGAGCTAGTCGTGTGACAGAGAGTTTTCTTGCACACGAGACTGTAGATGTTTCACGACGGCTTTAGCCGGAGTGAAACAGCAGCAGTCGAGTGTGCAAGAACACTCTCTGTCACACGACTAGCTCGTAATGGCGATTATGTCTCACAGCTTCAACAGAGGAGAGAACAAACACGTTTTGCGTACTCACGCTTGATAAACCTAAACACAGGAGCAGCCATTGTGGAGAGATCTACTTTTTGACGAAAGTGAACGAACAACTATGAATGACGTCTCGGTATATGTGAATGACGTCACAGTCATCGTCACAGTCTGTATCTTTTGAAGCATTCCATTCTTCATGACGTCTTTCTGTGTCTGCATCCGCGAAATGTTTGTTCTTTCCGGGGTCTTTGTCATCTATGTTCAGAACTCTGTCCTTCTAGTTTCAGACTAACAGGCCTCCTGAGCGAGCCACTTTCCAAGGGAAGCTAAACTCGCGTATGGAAACAGTACTGTAGTCTGGGATGCCGTTTTCAGTATTCTCAGCGTTGAAGAATTTGTAAAGAGAAGACACGATAACAGCAGGAGAAATAAAAGTCGTGTGTGCATTTTGGGGCTTTTGGAGGGACGATTTCGAGTTTGAATCCGTTCTTGCACATGCCCCAAAGCGTGTAACATACAATCTTGCACACGTTTGCTTTAGTAGTGGCAAAGAAGGAAAGCGTGTGACATAGCATGACGTCGTAGTATTTGCTTCTAGATTAAACAGGCTAGCTAACATATGTTGTCGATCATAGACGAATAAACCTTTGTTGTGACAGAGTTGGAGGGACGTGCATTGGACGTGCATGAAATACGTTTCACCATAACTTCAAGTGCTTCTTATCCCATTTAAAATACACGTCGTTGCAGGTATAACAACTGCAAAGCTGAGAAAAGGAAAGAAAAAGCTGGGGTATTTCAATCCGAAATTAGTGCAGTTAGAGACTGTTCAAATATGAACAGAACATGTTACGCTATTGTCGGCCAAACTACATTCACATCTGGCATCAAAATGCAAACAAACTCAAGTGATTCCGTGTTTTGATTTAATTTGAAACGTTTAAATACAGTATTCACTGTGGTAAAACCACACATGGGCATCACAAGCTTGACAAGATCAACACAAGCAGCCCATACAATGGGAATTCAACTTTTGGATGCCATTTTATGTGTCATCCTTTTTTTCCATAATGTCCACACACTCCAAACAGCATATAACGCTTATTCAGATATATATGACAGCTTGTCTATAGAACAAGTATGTTGACAATTGCGGATCAAGTTTCAACATGCTACCTGTTTTGACCGAAAATACCCAGCTGCTAATGTCACCCAGTTGTCACCAAAACTAGAGAATGAGTCAAAGTAAAGATGTCTTTTGGTTATACACAAAAACTCTTCTGCGCAGATGGATACAGTTTACAAGAAATCCTAAGGAGGTCAAGCAAAATACGTTTCAAACTGTGGAAATCGTGTGTTTTTCCATATTTTTTCAACATTCGTTTTAAGTTTCAACGTGATTTTGCACGTGTCAAGAAATTAACGTATTTATAGAGATGGTCCAATGTTCTATTTTTAACTCACATTGGAATTCCCGTGATACTTTTATTGTTCAGTGGGACACTAAAGGGTGTGTTCAAATCTTTCATCACGTGTCAAAAAATTAACGTATGCAATGTTCTTTTTTTTTAACTCACATTTGGAATCCCGTGAGACTTTTGTGTTGTGTCAGGGGTCTTCACGTTATTTAGCACGTGTCAATAAATTGACGTATATGAATAAACATTACACGATATTCTATTTTTAAAACACACTGGGAATCCCAAGTTACCAGTTATCAGGTTTTTTTTTCTGGGCGGGGATGTAGCTCAGTCGGTAGCGCGCTGGATTTGTATCCAGTTGGCCGCTGTCAGCGTGAGTTCGTCCCCACGTTCGGCGAGAGATTTATTTCTCAGAGTCAACTTTGTGTGCAGAATCTCCTCGGTGTCCGAACACCCCCGTGTGTACACGCAAGCACAAGACCAAGTGCGCACGAAAAAGATCCTGTAATCCATGTCAGAGTTCGGTGGGTTAAAGAAACACGAAAATACCCAGCATGCTTCCTCCGAAAGCGGCGTATGGCTGCCTAAATGGCGGGGTAAAAACGGTCATACACGTAAAAGCCGTGGGAGTTTCAGCCCATGAACGAACAAACAAACAAACAGTTATTTTCATCTTCAACCAGTCAGATTACTTTTGCCTGTGGCTATATCCTCTCTTTGTTCTAACAAATTTGTTTGTAACAATGAAAGCAGCGGGGGCAGTTTTGATTTAAGGGAAGGGCCCCTAATATGGACCCATTTTTGTTTATTGCTGATAACTAGCTTGTTTTCTTGCGGAGAAGTTTCATTTTGTGGTTGGTAGTCCTTCTCTCTTAGGTTAACGGGTAAGCCTAATTAGAGTGAAATAGGTTTGATAGACATTCAGCAAAAATTAAATACATAAAAAATCACAAATGGTCCATATTAGGAGCCTGGGCGCCCAATATGGACCAGTGAAGCGGCCTTCACGAATCACTGTAAAAAGCCCCCTATACTTCAAAATAACATGATACAACTTATAGTCCAAGCATATTAGAGAACAACGTTGAAGTGACAATGACTAGGTTTAAAATGTCCCTTATCAGAAAGTTCAACCTCAGTCCTTTGATGTTTATTAAACACATTTTCATATAAAGTTGGCGCTTCATATGGAAAAGTGGCTTTGAAATTGACCCTAATCCTTCTTTGGGCTCTGTAAATGTCGTTTGGGGCTATGGTTGTAAAACGGTATCTACTGGTCACCCCAATGTATAAACTGAAAACTCTTTCTGCACCAGAACACGCAGAAAGGATTGTATCTGCCTGATGTCTGATGCTTTTCAAAATCCCCAACCACTAACACCTTCAAAACGGACATTAACTGACACTGTTGTTTTTCCCTATATAATCCTTACTATTTTTCCGAGACGTCGTCCTGTTGTGTATTTAGCTTGCCACAACCTCATACATGGTCCTAAAAGTTAAAGTTGAAGAAAATACTAAAGATAAATGAACAAGCTGACGCAGTGTCATTCGCACCGTGAATCCCCCCATGGGAACATACTAAAGTCTGGTTCCAAATAGGCTCAATTTCCTTCTATTTCTTTGTATTTCTGCCTCGTAGGGGTAGGGGTGTTCAAACCAAAGGCACCTTTAAACCAAAATTCAAATCACACATCTTACAATACTAAGACACTCAGCAGTGAAAGGGTGTCTGCTGGTAAAAAATTCCAAACAATCCTAAATGTACTTCACTACTAAACGTGCTTTTAAAAAGAGCCGTTATTTTTCCCTCTATAATCAGTATTGTGTTTTCTGCGAACATGTAGTCTATTTAGATGGTTGTCATGTGCACATGAGTTGCTAAAGCGTTTTCAGTTGGGCATATGTCGAAAAGCAAAGAATTAGCCCTTTGAAAACCATCAGAACTGTCACACAAAAATAACATTTACCTATCTCACCAACTGACCAAACATAGGGCTTTTCCTTATGTATTATGTATTGTCGTGTTTTTTGTTGCATACTTGTGAAAACAGCCACCACTGTCGTAAATGATACTTTAAAGAGCATTATTTCATTTTTACAGTTGAAGGACAACCTGGACTGCCGTATATTACAGCTGTTTTACAATCAGCCAAAATTTTCTTAACAAACGTATGTTAAGAACAACTCCCATAGTGAAATTGAAGGAAAACAAAGTGAAAACCCCCCTGCCATAGAGGAGCTAAAGAATCAACAATAAACGACTGCATGGATAGCTTGATGCACGAATGCATTGCGGACATGTTTGTCTCCAACCAAGAGAAAGTTCCAAAAAATCCCTTTTGTGCTTCTTATTATACAGTGACGTCAAAGACAGCCTTTTCTGCTGTTCATACATTCAGGGGTTATGGTTACACTAAACGACGTAGTTGTAGCCATACTGCCATCCAGATTTATTTTTTCCTTGCGAGCAGTCACAGGGTGTTTGTGCTGTCTGCCAACCGTCAGACGACCCCGCCCAAGTCTGTTAAGGGACCGTTTGACCGTTATAGAACGCGTCTTTTTGATTTTTTAGCACATTTGGAAACGGTTGATTTTTATCCCTACCATTGTTTCCAAACATTATATAGGAATGTTTTGTGAACAACGGATAATAGCCGCTACTCGCATGTGTAGCAAAAGTGAGCGTACATACTCACCCTGGTCGTACAGCCGTTGTCCGTTGCCCGTCTTCATCTGTCTGTACAAATCATTACCTTTGGATTTTTCTCGAACGCTATGAAGTGAAGAAACACCAAATGTTGCAAAATGTTGTATGACCCCAAGAGCTCAAAAAAGATACTTGAGAACCTTGACCTTACCTTAAGGTCAAGGTCACAGGGAGAATGAATGTGGTCTAAAAACTGCAAAATTTCACATTGTGCCAGTTTTCTGGAAAACAAATTAAAAACAGCGGGCTTAGTTTTGTATGGTATACAAGAAAAAGAAAGCTTTATCTTCTGATACCATTTTGGTTGACCTCGCTTCAATGTCAAGGTCACAGGAGTCCTTCAAAGTTGAATTGTATACATGTTTTGAAGTGACCTTGACCCTGAACTATGAAAGAAATCTTTCAAACTTCATAATTGTGTGGGGCACATGTTATATACTGATATTGAGCCACATTTAGTCACATATCATCAAGGTCAAGGTCACTTTGCCCCTTATGAAATGTGACTGAAACGGGCAATTGAATCACTAAAAGTGACAATGTCTCTTTGTAGAAAGTGCCAATAAGTATGTTTATGCTTCCTATGTCTTGAATTGATAGCCTTGTGATGTGTGACCTTTGATGATCTTGACCTTGGCCAAAGGTCATGTGTAATTTGGTAGGAAAAATCTGTAAACCAGTTCTAATAGTGTACAATGTCCTTGCCAGCTTCAGTTGTTAGACCTTCACCTTCAAGGTCACCTGAAGGTCAAGGTCACTTTAAGACAAAGGTCAAGCATGAGAGTCGCATGGGCTTTGCTTTGTTAAGATTTTTTACCAAGACACATGGATTTCTTTACCCGGCTTGGTCACATTTTTCATAAGGGTCAATGTGACCTTGACCCTAACGATATGTGACCAGATGTGGCTCACTATGAAATTCTAACAAACGCCCCACTCAGTGTTTAAGTTTGTAAGAGATATCGTCCATAGTAAAGTTAAAGGGGCAAGCTCACATCAAAATATATGTCTACAATTCAACTTTGAAGGGCTCCTCTGACCTTGACATTGAAGCGAGGTCAACCAAAATGGTATCAGAAGATAAGGCTTTCTTTTTCTTGTATACCATACAAAACTAAGCCCGCTGTTTTTAATTTGTTTTCCAGAAAACTGGCACAATGTGAAATTTTGCAGTTTTTAGACCACATTCATTCTCCCTGTGACCTTGACCTTAAGGTAAGGTCAAGGTTCTCAAGTATCTTTTTTGAGCTCTTGGGTTCATACAACATTTTGCAACATTTGGTGTTTCTTCACTTCATAGCGTTCGAGAAAAATCCAAAGGTAATGTTCAGTACAGACAGATAAAGACGGGCAACGGACAACGGCTGGACGACCAGGGTGAGTATGTACGCTCACTTTTGCTACACATGCGAGTAGCGGCTATTATCCGTTGTTCACAAAACATTCCTATATAATGTTTGGAAACATTGGTAGGGATAAAAATCAACCGTTTCCAACTGTGCCAAAAAATCAAAAAGACGCGTTCTATAACGGTCAAACGGTCCCTTAACAGACTTGGGCGGGGTCATCTAACGGTTGGCAGACAGCACAAACACCCTGTGACTGCTCGCAAGGACAAAATAAATCTGGATGGCAGTATGGCTACAACTACGTCGTTTAGTGTAACCATAACCCCTGAATGTATGAACAGCAGAAAAGGCTGTCTTTGACGTCACTGTATAATAAGAAGCACAAAAGGGATTTTTTGGAACTTTCTCTTGGTTGGAGACAAACATGTCCGCAATGCATTCGTGCATCAGGCTATCCATGCAGTCGTTTATTGTTGATTCTTTAGCTCCTCTATGGCAGGGGGATTTTCACTTTGTTTTCCTTCAATTTCACTATGGGAGTTGTTCTTAACATACGTTTGTTAAGAAAATTTTGGCTGATTGTAAAACAGCTGTAATATACAGCAGTCCAGGTTGTCCTTCAACTGTAAAAATGAAATAATGCTCTTTAAAGTATCATTTACAACAGTGGTGGCTGTTTTCACAAGTATGCTACAAAAAACACGACAATACATAATACATAAGGAAAAGCCCTATGTTTGGTCAGTTGGTGAGATAGGTAAATGTTATTTTTGTGTGACAGTTCTGATGGTTTTCAAAGGGCTAATTCTTTGCTTTTCGACATATGCCCAACTGAAAACGCTTTAGCAACTCATGTGCACATGACAACCATCTAAATAGACTACATGTTCGCAGAAAACACAATACTGATTATAGAGGGGAAAATAACGGCTCTTTTTAAAAGCACGTTTAGTAGTGAAGTACTTTTAGGATTGTTTGGAATATTTTACCAGCAGACACCCTTTCACTGCTGAGTGTCTTAGTATTGTAAGATGTGTGATTTGAATTTTGGTTTAAAGGTGCCTTTGGTTTGAACACCCCTACCCCTACGAGGCAGAAATACAAAGAAATAGAAGGAAATTGAGCCTATTTGGAACCAGACTTTAGTATGTTCCCATGGGGGGATTCACGGTGCGAATGACACTGCGTCAGCTTGTTCATTTATCTTTAGTATTTTCTTCAACTTTAACTTTTAGGACCATGTATGAGGTTGTGGCAAGCTAATTACACAACAGGACGACGTCTCGGAAAAATAGTAAGGATTATATAGGGAAAAACAACAGTGTCAGTTAATGTCCGTTTTGAAGGTGTTAGTGGTTGGGGATTTTGAAAAGCATCAGACATCAGGCAGATACAATCCTTTCTGCGTGTTCTGGTGCAGAAAGAGTTTTCAGTTTATACATTGGGGTGACCAGTAGATACCGTTTTACAACCATAGCCCCAAACGACATTTACAGAGCCCAAAGAAGGATTAGGGTCAATTTCAAAGCCACTTTTCCATATGAAGCGCCAACTTTATATGAAAATGTGTTTAATAAACATCAAAGGACTGAGGTTGAACTTTCTGATAAGGGACATTTTAAACCTAGTCATTGTCACTTCAACGTTCCCTTCACTAAAGTGGCTAAGATGCCTGGACTATTAGTGTGCAAGTCAGACAAATTCAAATATGCTTTAGATTTAGCTGTTTCGGGTTGATGAGAGCATTATTTGAAGCACACCAGGAAACTGAAGAAGCTTATCAAAAACAGAGTGAAAATAAGTGAAATTATCAACTTCCACAAAAAAAAGACTATTTGTTATATTTTTTTGAAATCTCGAGGGCTAGTTATAGGTTATTTTCAGCAAGCTTCTTAATGAATTAATTAAAATTGCCTTTAGCTTTTATTTTCTTCGATTTGTTGAAGGTGGTCCATGTTAGGGGACTCACACATACTTTGAGGTTTTGCTATTATTTTTTGTTTGCAGTAAAAACCCGGGGTACACAGTGTTATAATGTAACAAATACGGTCTTAGCTGTCATATATAGCAATTTTTGTGTGATAAAAGCTTTGGCTGTGGACAGAAACGAGTCCGGTTTAGGCGGCAAATTTAGAGTGAACGCTGCCAAAAGTAAAAAAAAGCGAAAAAGCCTAACGGTTTTGAGGTTTGTGTTTCTACAACTGTTTTGACATGAGCAACTTATCCAGAGAGGGCGAATAAAGCGAATGAAATTGTTTTGAGCGCTCTAGCGCCGTTAGTTTGTCAGAACCGGAGGTGGTCCATATTAGGAGCCGGTCCATATTAGGAGCCTTTCCCCTACATGTCATTTCTTCAAATCTATCTATTTATCTGTCCATCTATCTATCTACCTTACTATCGATCGATCGATCTGTGGCCTCGTCTATCTGTCTGTCTGTCTGTCTGTCTGTCTGTCTGTCTGGTTGTCTGTTTGTCTGTCTGTCTGTCTTTCTGTCTGTCTGTCTTTCTTTCTGTCTGTCTGTCTAAGTATCTATCTATCTATCAATCTTTCTATCTGTCTTGATGAACATTCAGTCCTGAAACATATAATACTTGCCTTCTCCCTTGAGCTTCATGAATACCTTCTGGGCGGATCGTTCATCAAATGAAGTCATACTGTGGTATTTCCTCAAAAACTTACTAGAACGTTCAAATGACGCACCGAAATACACAAAACGTCATGATATCAAGACGTCATAGTATTTGCTTTCTCATTGTAACCGAGTGCCGTAACACTACGATCACCTCGGGAGGCGAAGTGCAATCAAACAGGATTGAAAATGTTAGGGCTAATTTCTTAGCCCTATAAAAACTGTTATGCAAACCCGAAGGTTTCCATGAACATACAGACAATCGGAAACCACCAGACCCCATCACAAACAGACATTCCACAATCCACCGGTGTTGACTTAAAGGCCAACAACTCGGGTGCAGAGTCTGCTGTGAAAGGAGCGGTAGCCTCCCCTGTCACATCATTCAAGGGGCAAGCGAACATGTGTTGTCGATCGTAGACGAACAGACTTTCGTTGTTACAGATTTGGAGGGACCTGCATTGGACGTGCATTAAATACGTTTCACCATAACTTCAAGTGTTTTGCATACCTTTTAAAATGCATCGTATCGCATTCATAACAACTGGATAGCTCAGAAAAGGAAATAAATAGCTGTTCTTTGTTTTATCCCAATTATGTACAGCCAGGGCAACCTCGGGGGAGGTTTCCTATCCTATCCGAGGCTGATTGTAGAGCAACAATATCAGTCTCAAAATTGTTCAGATGATCTACTAACAATGGCAGCCGGCTGCTAAGGCTCTGCGCATTCCACTGTAATAAAGACAGGTTTCTACTTTTCCTGGGCAATCGTGTTGAGTCGGATGGTGCCCTTTTGTGAGCCAAAGACGGACAGTTTGCATTAGTTGGGCCCCCCATTGATGTCACTTGTAAAGCTAATTTCTTCCCCTTCACTCAGAGGAACCCCCGAGAGTATTGCACATAAGGCCTTATGACTGGCTGTTGCCTTGAAATGGAACCCTGGTTTACCACAGACAGTCCCGCCCAAGCTCAACAAGCTGTCCAGGAGTAATTTGGGATCATGCTGGGCTTTTGCATTGGCCATTAACGTAAGGGCCTTGGTAACAAAAGCTGCTGGGTCCTCACTGATAGGTGCTGCTGGCTGGGCATCCAGCTTAGACAATGCCAGTCTAGTTAGCCGTGACTCAATATTTTTGCGTTTTTCAAACACACTTTCAGCCATTCTAGTGACGTCTCCCTGGATGCTCTGTCGCAGTTGTGGCAGTAGCCGTTTCACCAGATCATTTTTTTGTTATTACCGTACATGAAATACATTCCGGGTAAACACACCTTGCAAAACTCAAGTAGCTGAAGTCTAGCATTCGGTCTTTTTAGCGTTTTGCATTGAATCAGCAAACTCACCTGTCCCTATGCAACGTCCATTGTACGCAATGTGGAAATAAAGTTACCAATCTGAAACAATTAGTCGTTTACTTTTTTCTGAAACAATCCTTGTTCTTTTATCATCCACGGATTTACCACAGTCATCATACGCAAAATCATTTTCCGCAGCAGAAGTCAGACTTTTCAAACAAACAAAAAAAGAACGAAACGTAAACAAACATGCTGCGTGACGTCATATGAAACCTGGCAAATTGACGTAATGCGAAGCATCCGTTAAATATCGTGTCTTCTCCCTGATACAGGTTCGTGGGTTTTGCCCCCTCAATATTCGGCTAATTTCCGTCAGTACATCCGAAAGGGCTATGATCGCTGAAACATCGTCTGCAACAGCCAACATGGACCATGCGCGTAGTTGTCGCGGACAAAAACATATTTTAAACACAGAATATAATGTCAGAATGGCAATGGGGTCCAATATTTAGACTCGAATAAGTATAATGCGACTCGTATTCTACTCGTCGACATCATATTTGTCTCGTGTAAATAACGGACCCTAATGCTGTTAATGACAGCTTCTCTATTGTATGTTGGCAATTGCTGATCAAGTTTCAACATGCTACCTGTTTTGACTTCAAAGTATCAAGCTTCTAAAGTGACCGACCCCCAGTTGTAACCAAAACTAAAGAATGAGTCAAAAGTAAATGTTTTATAAAAATCTTCTGCGCAGATGGATGCAGTTTACAACAAATCGTAAGGAGGTCAAGCAAAATACGATTCAAACTGTAGCAATCGTGTGCTTTTGCACATGAAATCAACATGCGCTATAAGTCTCCACGTGATGAAGCACGTGTCAATAAATTGACGTAGGCCCTACATTATGAGTTTAGACAATGATCTATTTTTAACTCCCATTGGGAATCCATTGAGACTTTTTTTGTTCAGTGGGGCACTTACGGGGGTCTTCATGTGATGTAACACGTGTTTGATCATTAACGTTTATATACAGAATACACAATGTTCTATCTATCTATCTGATTTAGCACGTGTTCAGTTATTGACGTATTCATCCTAGTTTCTACACCATTGGGAATCAATTATATTCATCTTCAACCAGTTTTCTGTCTGTGTCTCTCTGTCTATCTATGTATCTATGTATCTATGTATTTATGTATCTATGTATCTATCTATATATCTATCTGTGCTGTCTGTCTGTCTGTCTGTCTGTCTGTCTATCTATATATCTCTCTCTATCTCTATCTATCTGTCTGTCTGTCTGTCTATCTATCTATCTATCTATCTATCTATCTATCAATCATCTTATTTATCTTTCTATCTATATCTGTCTGTCTGTCTGTCTGTCTGTCTATCCATCTATCTGTCTATCTATTCGCTATCTATCTATCTATCTATCTATCTATCTATCTAACGAACCAACACACACAAAACAATCACAAACACAAAGAAGCGAACAGAGACAACGGCGACAAACAAAAGAGCAGTCAATTAATTACATATCTCTGACCTAACATTAACGCGTAGTATTTGTTCATCCCTTTTAATAAACATGCGTTTGTAAGTCTTCACGTGATTTAGCACGTGTCCAGAAATTGATGTGTATGTAGAGAGTACGCAATGTTCTATTTTTAACTCACATTAGGAATTCCGCTAGACTTTCGATTTTTCCTGAGGCACTTACGGGGGTCGAGGCTTGCCGATAGCCCCTCAACGCCCCACTAAACAATCTGGAGGAACAGCACATCAATCAAACATGATATATTTTGAAAGTAAAATGTATTTGTTTTCGTAATTTGACGTCACCAATGCAAATATTGTTATTTTGACAAAACGGCAAGTTTGTGTCGCGCGAAGTTTCAGTTTGATTCGCTGACGTTCACATCAAAACCTGACTACATGTTAAAACGGTATTGCAACACGTACTGTCAAGGATGAAGAAAGTATAAGTGCTTGTTGTGGATTTCTCTTCATCGTTCACAATCTGGATTACTTGTCGCGCTCAGCACCCACAATTACTGTGAAACCCTCTCAGATGCAGATCACATAATTTTGGCGTACATATTAGTTCCTTTTCTCGGGTACATTTCAGTCGTAAAGAAACAGAATGTAAAAAATATCGTTTCCTCTGGGATCATAATAACAATATACAGATGGTATCAACATTTTCCCATGTGATGGAACTGGAGATTTGGGTTCGAATCGGTGAACAATCTCGTTTTGCTTGGGGTGTCATTTTGTGCTTCCGCGCTTTTGTATTTGAGCATTTCCGGGCAGCATAACATATAACGACGAGTGAATACTGACAACAAATGCGAATTCTCAGGTAATTACACAGTGGTTTAACCTTTCTATGCGCATGCTCAAACAGTTACAGCATGGTTTCCCGAAGACGAACACTACCCTTTACCTTACATTGGTATAAAAAAATAAGTCGTATTTGGCCCATATAAGGAACATAAATTGAAGTCAAAGAGTGTACTATAATCAGAGTTACTACACCACCAGTAATGTATGTATGTATGTATGTATGTATGTATGTATGTATGTATGTATGTATGTATGTATGTATGTATGTATGTATGTATGTATGTATGTATGTATGTATGTATGTATGTATGTATGTATGTATGTATGTATGTATGTATGTATGTGTCTGGCTGGCTGGCTGGCTGGCTGGCTGTCTGTCCGTCCGTTTATCTAACTGTCTGTCTGGATGTCTGTCTGTCCGTCCGTCGGTCTATCTAACTGCCTGCCTGTCTGTCTGTCTGTCTGTCTTACCAACCAACGAACCAAGCAATCAACCAACCTAACAGTGATATACACAAAAGGAACAAACGGACACAAAGCTGACAAACAAAAGAGCAAACCCATATACATATCTCTGACCTCAAATTGATGCGTAGTACCTGTGTCAACCCTTTTGATAAAATTGAAGCTTTATTGATTATACACAAAACATCTTCTGCGCAGTTTACAACAAATCATGAGGAAGGTTTTAGACCGTATCTATGTTTTTGCATGTGTATAAACACGCGTTTATAAGTCTTCACGTGATTTAGCACGTGTCAAGAAATTGACGAATAAATTATATAGAAATCACACAATAATTTATTTTCTAACTCACATTGGGAATCCCTTGATACTTTCTTTGTTTAGTGGGGGCACTTAAGGGGGTCTTCGCGTGATTTAGCACGTGTCAAGAAATTGACGTATATACAGGTACATAGACATTACATGTTGTTCTATTTTTAACTAACATTGGGAATTTCGAGATACTTCCTTTTTACATTTAGTCAAGTTTTGATTTTTTTTACTAAGGCACTTTTATGAAGGACTTCACGGGATTTGGCATGATGAATATTGAAATTTGATAAAAGATTCAAAAATGATCGCATTGTATTCTTTATCGTTTCATTAATTCAAAAATATATAAACCCTAAAAAAAAAAAGTGCTCAAAATTAAAGAAAATCAGTTAATGCAAATTAGGTCCTATGTTTTAATGTCTCGCCGAAACCCGTTTGACCCGTTTTGTTCTTCGGGTTTCGGCTAGCCCAGCCTTGCTAGTCTCGATGATGACCAATTCCGTATTAGGCCCAAAAAAAAAAATTGTCTGTTTAGGGTAACCCGACCGACCCTATCGATTTGGCGCCGACCCAAAAACTTTTTTTTGATTTCCAAAACAAAAAAAGAAAAAAAAAAGAGGTAAAAAT
>NC_090261.1:48749427-48771927 GCF_037325665.1 Littorina saxatilis | reverse complement strand
GGCTTGACTAGTTTTGAACAAATCAATCCTGGGTATTGGTGGTAGAAAATTGATAGACCCGTACCTTTCGGTGACTCTGTGAGAGAGAGAGAGAGAGAGAGAGAGAGAGAGAGAGAGAGAGAGAGAGAGAGAGAGAGAGAGAGAGAGAGAGAGAGAGAGAGAGAGAGAGAGAGAGAGAGAGAGATCACACCAGGGGATTCACTCCACCCGAAAACAAAAATCATATTTTCGTATACACAATACAAAAGAGGAAACAGTTCAACCATACAAAATGATATAATTGGCATTGCAACACTGTTGCATTGAACGCATTGACAAAAGGGATTAGCATGTATTTGCATTACAAATCGTGTTTCTTGTGGAGAGGAATTATTATGTAGAGGTTACATGCCGAGTCTCAGTGATTATTAAAAATAATGGTCGAAGTTAGCGGATCATGAAAAATGCGAGCTTCAGCGAGCTTTTTCATGACCGCGAACTGAGACCATTATTTTTAATAATCACTGAGACGAGGTGTGTAACCTCTTTATTCCTCCTTTCTTCAGTTATTCCAAAAAAACAGGAGTTTTTGTGCGAAAGTTTGATCGAATCCGAATCACTCAACCAGTCAACCTGCGCAGGCGATCGATTAATGCGCGGTTGTATAGTTCCGTGCAAATCATTCCATTCTGTTAACACTTCTTTTCAGTTTCCCTGTTTTGGACTAAAATCAAGTACACAGATATGCTGTTATTCTGCTGTGGCGGTAAAGGCAGATATTGTGTGTTCTGTTTATGTTTTAGTATCGCTTAGTAAATGTTCTTTCGTCAAATGGGACTAGCAGACGAACTTTTGCACCCGTGTTCCAACGTTAATTACTGTATGAAGTTCAGTTTTCTGGGGAAAATAGTGTATGAAACCGCTTTATGTTGTTTAAATTGATGAGATGTGTGCATTTGGTTGCGTGTGATCTGTTTATAAAATGAAATATTGTTGAAAACTGACCGTCGGATTGCAGTCAGTGTTGTCGAAGAAACTGCGTTAAAAGAAGGGGAACTACTCTTGTCGCCAGAGTATGAGTTACTTGCCTTGGGAATTTGCTTGTGATGAACGATTTGTGCACGGCAGATCTAGATTCAGAAAACAACCAAACTCATGGATTTTATATGGAGATTCATGTGTTCAGGCCTGTAGTTGTTAATTTAAATGCGGTATGTTTGTATTGTTTGCTCCAGAGATGTATACTTCGTACGTATAGAGCGTTCGGAACTTTTCAGTCGCAAAAGTAGTACCAAAACAGAACAGCTTCTCAACCCATTGCACTATCGAGGATTCAGGCTGTTGCTGGCTCGTTATTTGTTTGGTTGCTGGGTCATTATCGAAAAATAACTAGCTCTACAAGTTTACAGAGGTAAAGAAGCAGAGGGGGGAATAAGATCATTTCCTTGTATAATATGATTATCAATACATGCACAAAAAGAACAAAACACAAAAAAGCACACAAACATTAGACATGAAAAGTATGAGAGAGAGAGAGAGAGACAATGACAATGACAATGACAATGACACATTCTTTATTTACGAGGGTAGTGGCATAAGCAAACAGGTGCTTTTTTACATCCAGCCCTCGCCCATGGGAGGGTTTAATCTAATGATAAGAGAGATAGAGAGAGAGAGAGAGAGAGAGAGAGAGAGAGAGAGAGAGAGAGAGAGAGAGAGAGAGAGAGAGAGAGAGAGAGAGAGAGAGAGAGAGAGAGAGAGATTAACGATTAACGATTAACGAGTTTATTGCATTTAGGCAACATGCCCCTTGCAATGGGGGGAAAAAACGTGGCAAAAACAACGTCAAGGACAAACATAAATGTAATACTGGTGGACTATCTAGTCCATCAGAAAAAGTAATTGTGATATTATATAATATGTACATTACAATGACGGCCATAGCCGGTTAAATAGTGTAGTTAAGTTGTCGCCTTTTCTGCTATTGTTCAGGATTTGCAATCAGCTCTTGTCTAAGTTTTAAACAATCAAAAATAAATGATGCCAGCATTTCCTGATTTTCAATATTCATTAAGTTGACAAAATTTCTAGCTCTCAAACAATTATTGAATAGAATGTTTAAAGAAAACTGTTGTCTTATATTTGAATAGGCTTGGCAGGCGAAGATGAAGTAAATTTCATCCTCCTCCGCCAGACCACACAAGGGACATAATTCCAATCGTCTATTTACATTGTATCTGTGCCTGTTGCAATATAAGTCGTTTATGCCAACTCTAAATCGGACCAGAACGTCTCTATAACGTCTAATATGCAAACTTGATAAGTAATGTTCATACTGTAAAATAGTTTTGAAGCTTCGATAGGTCACAAATCGTTCACTATCAAATAACTTTGCATGCCAGTCTTGTTGATAGCAATCGAGCAAACGCTGCTTAAGCATCTTCAAAAAGCCAGTTTTATTACCGACCTGCTGCTCAATCCAAGAATAGCCAAAACCCAGGCGAAACACATGGTTTTTAATGTCACTAGCCCAAGTCTTAATCCCTCTTTCCTCTAAACGTTTAAGATGATCGTAAATTGCTCTTGGAATTCTATGGGAAGGCATTTCTAATAGTTTTAGCCAGTATTTAATTGCTTTCATAAGGGAATTAATAAAAAGTGGGTGTCTGCCCAATTCACCATATATCATGGTATTAGGCGTTTTCTGACTCACTGATAAGAGTTTCTTGTAATTTACTTCAAAGTGTGGGATTACTTCAAAGTGTGGTGCAACAGTCGTGCCGCGTCTGCTATCCAGTTCGCGGTAGGATTAGAAAAAATATATATATACCAAACCGATGTCAAATACGAGCTGATTTGGTGAAATAAAGCACATTTCTACTTGCGAAACCCATCGAACAGCCATTAGGCTAAGCGAGAGAGTTCTCGTGATTGTTTTAATTAAAAAACTCATTCATAAAAACTAGAGACTAGGTTTCTGGTCAAAACGAATGATTAATCTGCTGTATCATTCGCTTGTCGGAAAGACAATCGGCCTACGCGCGTCTCTCAAATATGACCTTCTCTTGTCTACTGTCTCGGAAGATTTATTCTACTCCCAAATAGCACTTCTTTGCACCTCTTCTGACTCCTTCGTCCTCTAGAATCCCGTATCCACACCAAATACGAGCTGATTTGGTGAAATAAAGCACATTTCTACTTGCAAAACCCATCGAACAGCCATTTCCGGTGCTCGATCGCGGACATTTTCAGCTTTGAAGGCTATTTACGGGCAAATATCAATCGCTCCCTGACTTTTTATGCATCGAGAAACAAATTTAGTCATCGCTGAATCAGTAGCTTACCTTAAATCCCGACATAAATCAAACAATACCTAGAAAACAGACAAAACTTGCCTTCACACGTGTCATGAGCGGCCTTCGGCTTCTGTTCGGCCTTTGACCGGTTATCCCCCGTGGTGATTGCAGCGTCATTAAACTCTGTCGGAAACATCAGCTTGTACGAACAAATTACTGTATAGAAGTTTCCACAGAATGCAAGCGTCAATCGCCTTGCATGCATTTCAGCGAAGTTCATTCAAGGACAATTCAGGAAAAGTTATGTGCCATCATTAAGATGAACGGGGATACAGAGAATGAAAGTGCATGTGGTTTTGTCAAAATGCTGTCTGTGACGTGTGTGTGTGCTTTTAAATTGTTTAACTTAAGCACAAAACTTTTTTAAAAGACTAAAAATTGAGTGAAACCAGTCGAACCCGCACTTCAATAATCTTTCATGGCTAGTTTTGCGTTTACCCCCCGCGGGTTAGGGGGAGTCCCATATTGGTTGGGACGAGAAAGAATTTACCCGATGCTCCCCAGCATGTCGTAAGAGGCGACTAACGGATTCTGTTTCTCCTTTTACCCTTGTTAAGTGTTTATTGTATAGAATATAGTCAATTTTGTAAAGATTTTAGTCAAGCAGTATGTAAGAAATGTTAAGTCCTTTCCCGTTGTACTGGAAACTTGCATTCTCCCAGTAAGGTAATATATTGTACTACGTTGCAAGCCCCTGGAGCACATTTTTGATTAGTGCTTTTGTGAACAAGAAACAATTGACAAGTGGTTCTATCCCATCTCCCCCCTTCCCCCGTCGCGATATAACCTTCGTGGTTGAAAACGACGTTAAACACCATATAAAGAAAGAAAGAAAGAAAGAAAGTTTTGCGTTTTATCTCACAAGACAGAATTGGCCGCATATGGTAGGTTGTATCACTGTATGAAGCCCTACAAATATATACATTTATGTACAAACAAGAGATCTCCGACGTTCGTTGTTGCACTTGTAACAGTATTATTTTGTGTTTTTTATTTAGGCTCTCTTTTCTTATAAACTCCCACATTATTGATGACAAGAAGATCGCATCTGGTAGCAATCTTACAAGCTTTGAGTGTTACTGAATAAGCGACGACAACAACAACAACAAGAAACAACAACAAAAACAACAACAACAACAACAACAACAACAACAACAACAACAACAACAACAACAACAACAATAACAACAACAACAACAACAATGAAATGACAAACAAGCAAACAAACACAAAACCTCAAAATAGCGCGAAAATAGAATTCGGGGGTGCGAAAGCAAGATTGTTACTAACTAAGTCGACTCAGAGATTTATTTCCATAAAAAAGATACAATTAGGCGTTAAATGTGTGGGTGCGAACATAATCATCTCCATGCCAATTACACAAGAAAAGGTAAGTAAGAAGACGCATTCAAAATTAATACAGTAAACAAACTTCAAATGACACACGTTAATTAACACAAGAAAAGAATCAGGAACATTTTAGCACCCAAGTTTTTCCTGCTTTTTAAAAAAAAAAAATTAAGAATGAGCTTCTGCAAGCATCCTCCCAACTTTTCTTGCATGTTTCTAAAAATCCGTACCGAAAAGGTGAAAGCTATGGCACTGTGACATACCCGTCCTCAGGTCCTGTGCCGCAGCAACTCAACACACCCTGCTGCGAGTCTAGACATTATTTTTCCGAAGAGAGACACATTTATTACCCGAAGTCCATAATGAATATGGCGCTTCGGATGTCTTCCTGCCTCCCCTTTCTTTTTGTGATTATTTTTGGTTCAAATTTGACGAGCGTCAGTTTTCCGGAAATTTATCAGACGTTCAGATTGCGACAGGGCTGCGGCCTTCATCTTGTGAGGTCAAGGAATCTTATTATTTTTAGTTATATAATTATAATGTTTCTATCTGGGTCAGATTTTCAGTAGCATCAAAAGACGTTCAAATCGGGACGGGAGCGTGGTCCTAGTCTTGTGACGTCTTGGAAAGTGCACTGAATACGCCTTTTATTCTGAGAGCAGTTGAGAGTTGTCTGTACCGGTTGACCGTAGGTAGTTTTCCTATATCCTTGTGATGAAATTTGAACATCACCTTGTGATTTGTACCCGAATCCAACTATAGATGGTCCAGATGGTAGTTACAAGTTTCTCAAAATGTTTGTTTGTTTGTTCATGGGCTGAAACTCCCACGGCTTTTACGTGTATGACCGTTTTTACCCCGCCTTTTAGGCAGCCATACGCCGCTTTCGGAGGAAGCATGCTGGGTATGTTCGTGTTTCTATAACCCACCGAACTCTGACATGGATTACAGGATCTTTTTCGTGCTCTCTTGGTCTTGTGCTTGCGTGTACACACGGGGGTGTTCGGACACCGAGGAGAGTCTGCACACAAAGTTGACTGAGAAATAAATCTCTCGCCGAACGTGGGGACGAACTCACGCTGACAGCGACCAACTGGATACAAATCCAGCGCGCTACCGACTGAGCTACATCCCCGCCCCGTTTCTCAAAATAACACTAAAGTTCATTTCCCGATCAGCAATGTGCACGCTGTCATGCTGTTCACCCCAACAGTCTAACTGTGGAACACGTCGTGCTCTTAATCTGTTATTTTATCATACATACATTAGGTTAGGGTTGTTTTCTTTCTATAGTATTTCTGCATGACAAGTTTAACTTTGAAAGTTTGACCTAAAGGAAATTTAGCATATTCCCAAATTATGTCTTCTAGAGGTTTTACAGTATAATTCTGAACAATAACACTCAAAAGTCAGACGCCAAAGGTAAGTCACCGTGGACTGAATTCGAACATCGTCACAAATATACATAAGCGGCCGAACATTCCATCCAGATAAGTTTTTGTCATTAATTGTTTGTCTGTGCACTTAAAAGACCGTTGGGTCGATATATTTGTGACTGTACCGTATTGTTTTGTCAATAACAAACGTTCCAACAACTTACCTTTCTTGGGTTTTTTTATCTCGAACATCGTGATTACCTGTGGTAGTCATACAGTTTTTATTAGTTAACCCTGCCATTTCAGTAAGATTTCCCACGCGTTTTAAGTTTTAGAAAGCACCCAGACGATGGGTTAAACGTTTATTTCGCATCAAGTCCTATTTTGCTAGTGCTAAGGGTGGGGGTAGGGTCGGGTTTGTTGGGTACACAGAAGCTAATGGGTAGAGAAGTGTCTTAAAAAGGCAACCATCATATAACTTGTAAGGTAAGGTGAGGTAAGGTAAGGTGAGGTAAGGTAAGGTGAGGTAAGGTAAGGTGAGGTAAGGTGAGGTAAGGTAAGGTAAGGTAAGGTAAGGTAAGGTAAGGTGAGGTAAGGTAAGGTGAGGTAAGGTAAGGTAAGGTGAGGTAAGGTGAGGTAAGGTAAGGTAAGGTGAGGTAAGGTAAGGTGAGGTAAGGTAAGGTAAGGTAAGGCAGCGCTAAAAGACAATGTTGATCATCCTGTATGTTTTGACGTACTCTCTGCTACCCACGGTTACTACGTACGCTCCACCCGACCTTGAGTGAAGACATGAGGTAATTGTGATCAGGTTTCCTCCACTGCCCAGCACTTCCGAGTGTGTCGCTCGGGGGGTACGCTTACTACGTAGCTGTATAACGCTTGGGTTAGCAGGTAAAGAGTGTGTGATTTTTTCCCCTTCTGCTGTTGTATTTACTTCGTATACTATAGGTATAGGCATACAGAGAAACCTGTCTTTGGGAATTTGTCAGAACAGTGTTCTGTCTGTCTATCTGTCTACACACCTAGAACTCGCCCTGCCTTATCGTGCATACAATAATGTACAACACAACATACTAATATATAGCTATTCTGATGAACACGTGGGGGAATTCGGGGGCTGTGATTGGATGGTCTCTTCCGATCATCAAAGCATAATGCGGCGGAAGTCGGCCATTTTACTCAATATCCAAAAGCATATTGAGAAAAATGGCCGACGCATGATTCCGGTTCACCCATCTGTACCACGGCGATGTTTCTATCGACAACAGCATACACTGACAACTTAAAAGGCTGTTTCAACAACTGTGTTGTGAAGTCGAATGCACTTGGAGTCAGTTTTTCTTACAAAGTCAGAAAGCGTGTAGCGGTGTGCATGTCTGCGCGAACATGATGCGCGTAAGAAGTTTGTCTGCTATCAAAACCTGAGATCAACGCATCGACGCAAAAACTGTCATTTTGTAAGTTTGGAACAACAAATCAAGGTCATAACAGCTATGTAATCGCTATTGTGTTTTCAGCGTAGCAATAGGGTCCGATATTTAAACTCGAACAAGTATAATGCGACTCGTCTTCGACTCGTCGGCATTATACTTGTCTCGTCTAAATATCGGACCCTATTGCTACGCTGAAAACACAATAGCTGTTAATGTCTACGCATGTTTACATGGCGAGAGAGTGCCCTTCAACTTATTCATGAATCCAATATCAAAAGAAAGCCTGGACAGGTCGAGGAGTTTTTGCTGAATTAATTGTGCAGATTGAAATAAGAGTCAGTTACCAGTTAAATTCAGTCAGCACAGAAAGCCACGAGGATGTAGATCTTTGACGCAAGGGTAGGCCTAAGTGGAATAATGCTTCTATCCCAGGTAAAAATCTGTTGAAGGAATCTATGGTGATCTACAAAATAGCGTACATATAGGTAGGGAGATACATTTAAATGTCCGAACACTTGTGTAAGTCGAAATTTCAAATTCATTTTGCAGGGAATTCGCCTCCACCCGAAAGCGGCGTATGGCTGCCTGAATGGCGGGGTCAAAACGGTCATCCACGTAAAACCAACTCATGCAAAAAACATGAGTGAACGTGGGAGTTTCAGCCCATGAACGAAGAAGAAGAAGAAGAAGAAGAAGAAGAAGAAGAAGAAGAAGAAGAAGAAGAAGAAGAAGAAGAAGAAGAAGAAGAAGAAGAAGAAGAAGAAGAAGAAGAAGAAGAAGAAGAAGGCAGTTTGTAGCATGCAACAACCGGTCAAGATATAACGCAATTAATTGCACTGTGTGCGCACCGCATGATTATAATTATTTAGCCTAAATACTGACAGTTGGCTCTCTGCTCAGATAAGGCACTGACTGCACTTTGTCTGGTCATTGATATTCGATCCAGTCACGCTCGACCGCAGCGAGGATATAACTATAAGGCCATGGGATTATAATTATGTTTGATCACAATGAACATCAAGCGTAAACGATTCCCTTCATCCGGAGCCAATAATAATCTACACAGTACAACAGAGAGAAAGACCTTGACACGTTGTTTTATCTTGTTGTTGTTGTTGTTGTTGTTGTTGTTGTTGTTATTATTGTTGTTGTTGTTGTTGTTTGTTCGGGTTTTTTTAACCGTTACTGGGACAGAGAGAGAAGAAGGCGGATAGGGGAGACAATGCGAGAGAAAAAGAGAGGCCTTTGACGGTTTACTTTATTTAAGAAATGTTTTCCTGAGTCGACAAAAACGAAACTGAAACTACCAAAACAACAAAATGTAAGTCTCGTACACTGTGTATCTACAAAACATTCTCTTTCAAGTTATTAATGATAGGCACCTGGGAGAGAGAGAGAGAGAGAGAGAGAGAGAGAGAGAGAGAGAGAGAGAGAGAGAGAGAGAGAGAGAGAGAGAGAGAATTGAATTGAATTGAATTGAACTGAATTGAATTGAACTGAATTGAATTGAACTTTATTTTACAAGGATAAAGATTTAAGGCTATGCCTTTTCTTACAATCTGTCCTTGGGACGCACAGACACACAAGGATAACATTAACAGATTAAAAAATTAAAAAGTTAACATCAAAAAGAGGTGGGAAAAATGAAATACGTAATGATAAAAATGACGATGATGATGATGATAATGACGACGATGATGATGATGATGATGATGATGATGATGATGATGATGATGATGATGATGATGATGATGATGATGATGATGAGGGGGAGAGAGAGAAAGAGAGAGAGAGACACACACACACACACACACACACACACACACACACACACACACACACAAACACACACAGACACGCATAGAGACAGCGAGAGAGACACAGACAGACAGACCAACAGACAGACAGACAGACAGACAGACAGACATATATAGTTTGTCTTTGAATTATTGACACGAACTCTTGCCAGACACCACCCCCTCCCCCAACCCATCCCCCCCCCCCACCCCACCCCACCCCTCAGGTCACCCAGTTATTACAGGGAAGTGCCTTCGAAGTTTGAATCTGTGGAAGTAGAGCAACGGCGTGCAATTGCTGCCAAACGTAACCCAATTCCAAGAGTAAAAGCATCATTATGTGTTGATAAAAAAAATCAGGAGGCGAAGGGCAAGAATTAGGAGAAGAGGGAGGGGAGGAGTAGAAGGAGAGGGAGAAGGAGAAGACAAAAACGAACAAACAAGAACAAGAAGAACAAAGATAAGAAGAAGAAGAAAAGAACTAGAATAACAACACCATCATCGTCACCACCATCACCACCAACATCAAGAAAACAATTCTGCACAGAAACCAAAATATCTTGCTCAGCCGAGTCACAGTAGTTTTGACGAGGCTTATATTATGTTCACCCCACTAACCACCGGTCAAATTATTGCTGTCTGGCAGTCTATTACATGTCAGTCTAGCGGCAGCTTCCTGGAAATGGCTGTTTTGTAACTTTCTCTTTCGCACATTGCTCTATAATATTATAGATCAGCCCGAAATATATCTTGCCGTTATGTATTTTTGAGTGAAAGAAAAGTCTCGAAATCCTCCCTTGCTTTTCTGGGTTTGAGAATTATATATATCATGTAACATCACATAGTTTATAAATCTGTCTTATTTCCAAATTTTCTGCTTACAAATCCCTCCTTCTACCCCCCCCCCCCCCCAAAAAAAAAAAAAGAAGAAGAAAATAAAGTTTTATCCAACAAAACTTTTCACGAGAGTTAAGCCAAACGCACCTGAGAAAAAATATACGTAAAAAAAAAGTTATATGTGTGTCTGCACACTTTTAATATGTCTTCTTAGCATGCACAGTGTATTCTCGCCATCTGATACACTAATGAAGAGTATGTTAATACTATATTCGGAGATCAAGAAGTACATCTCATCCGACTACACGGAGTACGCGTCTTCCTATATATGGCGCGCGGGGTCATTGAAAACGCATTGGGATGACATAGTGACCAGAAAGACCTTATCTGTACGATGTGGCCCCACAAGTGTTTAATGCTTGTACTCTCAACAACTACTCGTATAGCGAGGAACACCAAGTTTAGTCAGTCTGTATTGCAATCTGAAACGTTGATCTAAAAGCTGGTTCAGTAACATGTATATTAAGATATCAGGAAGTACGCCAAAGGCAAAGAAAGTCAAACAGTGTTCCAATCTGATAATACTGTGATTACAAGTATCGTTCAGTGACACACTGGTATTTTCAGAGATCAAAGAGTACACCTGATTATGTCAGAGGTCTATAAGTCTAATTCGGTTGTGTCTCTGTAGAAATGTCAATGCCGAACATATACAGTCGGACATTCAGAGACACAGACAGACAGACAGACAGACAGACAGACAGCCGAAAAGGCACACGCAGAGGGACGAACGAACAGACACATACATACACGCACATATACACGCATGCGCAAACACACACACACACACACACACACACACACACACACACACACAAACACACACATACACACACACACACACACACACACATACACGCATGCATCTCGCACGCACGCACGCATGCATCAACGCACGCACACGGGCACGCGCGCAGACACACACACACACACACGCACGAGCGCGCGCGCACACACACACACACACACGTGTACACGCGCGCACACACACATACACACACACACACACACACTTTTATTATTTTGTTAATATATATATTTTGTGGTGTTATTTCAAGTCATCAATGTGGACATCTGCTAAATATATTAGCACCGTGTGTCCATTTAGGTTTGTTATTTAGACAGCAAAAGGCATCGACATAAAAACATCAGGTGGTACAAGTTCTCACTTTGATGTCCTTGCTAAGGAGTGAAGGAAAATGTCACACGTTCTTCGCCTCGAGTGGCGTCCTAAATATTTGACCCATTCAGGGGGATGTTTGGTTTGTCCTCTGATCTTTGCAACGCTTGGGGTACCTTGGTGTATTCGTCTTGAGGAGGATGACACTAAATCTGGGGGAGACAGGTGTCCTCGAAGGAGAAGACAATGTTTCTGTTTGAGTGTCCCTCGCTGTTTGTCCTTTCAACTCTCTGTTTGTCTGTCTGTTTGTCTGTCTGTTTGTCTGTCTGTTTGTCTTTCAGTTTATCTTCTTTTCTATGTCTCTGATGGTTTCTATGCATTCTCGCTCTTGCTTTCAAAATTCCAAGTTGGAATGTAGGCGGCGGAGACACACACAGAGTAAAGGATGATCTCCCTTGCTCATGACGTAATTTCTATGCATTCTCGCTCTTGACGTCATTCTATATATATATATACGACTAGTGTCTGTGTGTCTGTGTGTCTGTCTGTCTGTGCGCGATGCACGGCCAAAGTTCTCGATGGATCTGCTTCAAATTTGGTGGGCTTATTCAGAGAGACCCCGGACACAACCTCATCGATGAGATATTTCAACACGTGCTCTCAGCGCGCAGCGCTGTGCGCGCTGAACCGATTTTTTTAATTTTTTTTATTTTTTGGTCGGGATCCACTACCAGTAACTCTTCCTTATCTTCTCCAGTGTTTTCAGCCTCGATTATCTCCCTTCCTCCGTGTGGCGTCAATCCATATTCCCGTTACTACGTTACTATTTTTAGAAGGTCACTGCACGTTACTATTTTTAGAAGGTCTCCAGTGTTTTGCGCGTTTATCTCCTTTCCTTCGTGCGCCGGCAAAGCCGGCGTACACCCGGCAGAGCCGGGTCCCAGGCGCAGCCTGGTATTCGGCTCTACTTCTTCCCGGCGAAGCCGGTACCCGGCGAAGCGGGTAATCATCTAGTATATATATGACTAAGTGCCAAAAGGTGCGCACGAAAAGCGGACAAAGGGGCTAAAAAATAAAAGTTGACAAACAAGACTGATATTGTGATTTTTGCTAAGACAACAGATGTTGGAACCCAATTATGAAAAGAAAAGACAAATGCACTCAAATTATTTCACAAATAACGGGAATTTTGTTCGTTATATTATTCAACATGGCACTGAGACGTAGCATTCAGGTTATCTCGCACGTTTCTGAAGCTAGGGCTTTAAAACTTGGCACACTACCAAAGTATGGTGACCCCCAGATATGGTACAGATCACATTAAACCACATTGAATTTCAAGGTCACAGCTAGGTTAAATTTCCTTTCCAAACTGGACAATTGTCGTTGTACGTCTTACATGTTTTAAAGCTAGATCAGTTAGACTTTACATACTTTACATACTTTCAAAATTTTGATAAAATCTTAACAAAAGTGACCCTCTGGTTAATCTTTCTAAAATGTCAAGGTCACAGTGGGGTCACATCTGGTTCAAAATTTGGAATAGTGTCAATTTATTCAGCGCGTTTATAGCACAAACTTTGAAAATACAGACATTTTTAGTGTATGATGCTTTTGTGAACAAGAAACAATTAACAAGTGGCTCTATCCCATCTTCCCCCTTTCCCTGTCGCGATATAACCTTGAACGGTTGAAAACGACGTTAAACACCAAATAAAGAAAGAAAAGAAAGTGTATGATGACCTCTACACGCGATTACAGTTTAGGTTGAAAAGGTCAAGGTCACAGCAGGGTTGCGTTGAGGTCAAACATAAAGATTTGTCATTGAGAATTTCTCACATGTTTTTGAAGCTAGGGCTTTGAAACTTGGCACACTTCCAAGGTTTAATGACCCCCTTGTGTGGCGCAGGTCGCATTAAACCTCATCAAATTCAAAGGTCACAGTAATGTGTAAAGTTGCTTTCCAAATTGAAAAATGTTCGTTGTCTTACATGTTTTAAAGCTAAAAACATTACACTTTAGCCAACTTTACATACTTTTAGAATGTTGATGACATTTAAAAAGAAAGTGACCTGGTTAATCTTTGTCAATTTCAAGGTCATAGCGGGGTCAGGTTTGGTTCAAAATTTGGAATATTTTCATTTCGTCAATGCGTTTATAGCACGAGCTGTGAAAATACACACATTTCTAGAGTATGCTGTCCTTTACACTGTCTAGTCTTTATAAAGTCTTGTTGAAAACGCCAAGCATCAAGGTCACAGCGGGGTCTTGTTGAGGTCAAAAATATAAATGTGTCATTGAGGTTATCTCGCATGTTTTTGAAGCTAGGGCGTTGAAACTTGGCACACTACCAAAGTTTGATGACCCCCAGGTATAATGCAAGTCACATCAAACCTCCTCAAATTTCAAGGCCACAGCAAGATTAAAGTTTCTTTCCAACCTGGACAATTGTCATAGTCTTGCATGTTTTAAAGCTGGATCCATTACATTTTACACACTTTCAGGATTTGATAAAATCTTTTACAAAAAAAGTGACCTCCTGGTTAATGATTGTCAAATTTCACGGTCACAGCAGTGTCCCATCTGGATCAAAATTAGAAAAAAAAATTAAATTCTTCGCACGCGTTTTATAGTGTATGATGTTCTCCACGCATGGTGAAAGTCTGGTTGATAAAGTCAAACGTCAAGGTCACAGCGGGATTGTGTTGAGGTCCATAATATAAATGTGTCATTTTCACTAATGCCTTCTAGTAATACCTCTGAAACGTCACAGGCTCCAAAGGTTTGATGCTGTTTGGTTTATGATAAAAGTGATGCCAATTTTCATGATACGTGAAGCTTTCAG
This sequence comes from Littorina saxatilis, assembly GCF_037325665.1. Lineage (NCBI taxonomy): Eukaryota > Metazoa > Mollusca > Gastropoda > Littorinimorpha > Littorinidae > Littorina > Littorina saxatilis. The sequence goes on along the minus strand of NC_090261.1, from coordinate 48,757,775 downwards.
AGGGGTCAATTTGGAGTCACACAAACAGAGAAAATCTTTATGCGACTCACTTTTTGCCATACAGAATATAGATAAGAACCAAACTATCTGTTGTTCCAGCTCACTTGACATTAAAGAAAGTGACGATTTGATCATTGTTGATCCGAACTCAAACCTGTTGTGACCTAGTAATATAACCAGGATCAACCAGACAAGACTTCGATGTCCAGAAGTAGTCAAACCTCAAAACAGTTGGAAGTATCCAAGATGTAAGCACCATACACTTTTCAAACAATATTTTTTGCTTTGTTACAAAATATTGACCACACTGTGACCTTGAAACTTGAAACAGATCAAGTAGACTTTGGTTTTGGTATGAACAGAAGTTTAATAAAGTTACATTTTTACATTTTTTACCCAAACCATACCCCTAGGTCGACCAAACTTGGTTCATGTTTGAAGGTCATCGAATCCTATTGAAGCGAATGAGATGTCAATGGTCTAGCTTTTAAAATCTTCAAGAAATTAATAATTTTTCCATATTTTGACTCGAACATCACTCCGTTGTGACCTTGACATTTCACAAACGTCAACCAGACTTTGGTCACGTCAGAAGAGGCATCCAACCCTAGAAATGGTTAAAGTGTAAACTCTAGTTTTAAAAATGTTCAAAACATTGATAATTTTCCATTTTAAGATCCCAAGTTGACCCGGTTGTGACCCTGAAATTTGACTTTGGTCAACCAGACTTGGGTCATGTTTCGAAGAGCTCAAGCTCTAGATCTACAAAGATGCACATGTGTTTAAGTTCTAGCCTCAGAAATATAAATACGAGCTAATGACTATAACGTAGCCACGTTTTGAAGCTAAAAAGGAATCAACTTTCTGGCCTGCACTCGACCCCAATAGCTGTGACTTTGTAATTTGAGTATTATCACCCATACTGTAGTCACGTGTAAAGGTCATCGATGAAGTTTCAACTCTCCAGCTTACAATAAGTTTGATAATTTCATAACTTCGCATTATTTGTGCTTCAACTTGACCCCGCTGTGACCTTGAAATTTGACGAGAAACATTTGAAGAATCATTAAGCAAAGGCGTTGTGCGAAGTGCCAAGGCTATTGCTTTAAAGGAAATGCAGAAAATCATTTGTTATCCCTGTTAAGCCATACGCGACCGATTGTGACCTTGAAATTTGACAAGGGTCAATTATACTTCTACCATGCCTGAAGGCTGGCTTTTTAGCACCCAACTTGTGTGAATTTTCAAAGTTCTAGATGTACAAATGGTCAATAAATTGATAATTTTTCATTTTGATGATCCCAACTCGACCCTGTTGCGACCTTGAAATTTTACAAGACTCAACTTAAGCTTTAATTTCCATCTCGGAGAATTATCAAGCAAATGTGTTATACCAAGTTCAATTTCTCCAGCTTCAAAAGCAATGCCACCCATACGCAACCCAGCTGTGATCTTGAATTGTACAAGGGTCAACCAGACTTCCAACATGTCAGAAGGCTATTTAGCCCCGAATATGCGTGAAGATTCAAAGTTCTAGCTTCACAAGTGTCTGAGAAAAAAATGCCGTTTTTTACAGGCAGGAGAACCAGTCGTGACCTTGAATTTTGTTGAGGATCGACTTGATCTTCTCCATGTCGAAGGATAATTGATCGATTGCGTTGTATGAAGTTTCAAGGTTCTAACTTTAGAAATAAAGCAGAAATGGATAACAGTCTGGTTTTTTTAACCCATGAGCGACACGGCTGTGACCTTGAGATTTGACATGGGTCAACCAGACTTTCACCGTGTCAAAACGTTATCAAGCCCTGAATGTGTGTAAAGTTTCAAGTTTCTAGCTTACCACAAAGCTGTGAAAAGGATTATTGTCTGTTTGTTTGTTTTTTACCCGTACGAGACCCTGCTGTGACCTTCACATTTGACAAGGATCTTTCTGAACTTCTTTGTGTCGGATAATCATTGAGCTACGGCGTTTATGATGTTCGAAGGCTCTCCCTTTAAAAACAACGGAAAAAAGTGATAATTTAAAAAAACAATTATTGGCCCATACGTGACCTTGAGATTAGACAAAGGTCAACCAGACTTCCACCGTGTATGGAGGCTATTAAGCCCGAAAGTGTGTGAACTTTGGGGTTCTTACTTTGAATAATTCTGAGAAAAGGGTTAATTTCCGTGGGTTTTATTTACCAACACGAGACCTTGCTATGACCTTCAAATTTCTCAAAGATCAACCTGAAAGTTTCCTTGTCGAATGATGATTAAGCAAAAGCGTTGTTTGAAGTTTCAAGGTTCTAGCTTCAAAAATCTCTGAAAAAAATATTTTTCTTCCGTTTTTTGATCTCCATGTGACCCAGCCGTGACCTTGAAATTTGACAAGGGTCAACAAGACTTTTACCATGCATGGGGGCGATTTAGCCCCAAATGTATGTGAAGTTTCAAGGTTTTAACTTAAAAAAGTCTGAGAAAATAATATATTTTCTTTTTTGAGAATGTGTTGCACGCAAGACATCACGACAAACGCTCGTGTTTTTATTTTGTTGCTTTAAGGTCGACTTGCGTACCCGCTCTTTCGCTAATCTCAATTAAAATTCATCTTGGAAGTTCGGTTTTATTACGCTCATAATTAAGAAGATTAAACTAAGATAACATAAAAGTTTTCCCATTAAACTCGATAAGGTAGTGACATTTTATGTTGAACGCAAGATAGTGTCGCACCCAAGATCTCAAAAGATGTTGACGACATAATTTCAACACTTGGTAGCGCATTCGTGGTTCGTGATTTCTTCACAAATTTTGAACACAGAATGTGTCACGTGGTTCCCTAGATGAAGTAGATCCTTGTACATGTAAGTTTTGTTTTTAAAAGAAAATAACCGTTAATTACCGAACATTATGTCGCACGCAAGATATGACGACATTTTCAGGTCGTTTTCAAAAATGCTGTTCAAAAGTTCTGCAGTCTTTGCTGGATTACTTGAAAGACAGCAGTTTGATACACCGTTATCGCTTGACGTGTCGACATCAATTCCAGAGTTTTTGAAAAAGAGATTTAGTAAATATCTACGATTGAAAAATGTATGCCGTGATGACGACACATCTTGCGCGCGACACCTTAAAATTCGGTCTTCGAAAAAAAAAAATTATCTCGGGATTTAGATTTGACGTTTGGTCTCGTCTGTTAAGCGATGTGTCAGGCATTCAATCAAACTAAATGCAAGGCATTTGTGCTTCTTGTTATTTTTCTGTGGCATATTCAAAACACGAGGTATCACGATGTCCGATTTCAGATGGCCGGTTTTGGCGTTATTTTTGACTTTAAACAAAGATAACTTGAAAACCGTTCAAGTCAGACACACAAAATTATGTCCACTATATCTTCGCACATTCATCCACACACACACTAATTTTCAGCAGACACACGTTTTTAGAAACATTTTTATTGTAAAACAAAAGCCGTCTTCTGTTCTGTGAGCACCTTTTGGCACTTATATAAATATATATATATATTTTTGAAAATGATATAGATTGATCCAGAGAGAACATGGAATATAGAATGCGTATGGGGTTTAAATTTCATTAAGAGAGTGATAGATTTTTATTACACATTTTTGGCTGACGTACGCCCAGACTTACAATCAGTACCTGTTAAAACTAGGACATAAAAGTAGTTAAAGGCACAGTAAGCCTCCCGTAAACCATCACAGATACTGTCAGGCTTTAACACACAGTACAAACACCCTTCCATTTGAACGCCCACCAAACGGGAACATCCTAGGTGCCCGACGTAAAGAGCGAGCAATTTTTAAAGAATTAATTTTGCGCCAATTGCTCAGAGACAATCGGACCGGGGTGCGTTTTGGCGCCAGACCTAACTTTTAAAATCTGAATAATAAATTGACAGCTTGTTACACAAACATTCTTAAATCATAAAAGAATTCTTTTTTTTATCAAGACACGATCAGTACAATTCGAAGTTTTGAAAGTTTGAAAAAAGAAAAGCCCGGAAGCAGGGTCACGCGCAAGGTCGTGGTTCTCGTAGCAGACGACGGTTTATAGGCATCGCCAGTTCCTCTGAACAGTCAAAAGCCTTCGCTAGAGTTCTTGTGAACCACAGCCGTTTGTTTCGTGCATAGTCAGAGGTACATAATAACGTGCTATTGCAGATAAGCTCAAATCGAGTCGCATTCAAATTACTAACTGACGACTACATTGTAAAAAAGGGAAACTGGATCACACGGGTTCACGATGGCTCAGGGGTAAGCTAAACCACGCAAAAATAATTTTTTTGAAAATAGCTCGTTCTTTACGGAGGGCACCTAGGATGTTCCCGTTTGGTGAGCGTTCAAATGGAAGGGTGTTTGTACTGTGTGTAAAGGCCTGACAGTATCTGTGATGGTTTACGGGAGGCTTACTGTGCCTTTAAGAAGAATGCAATAAAGGCAAACAAAACAACAAACAATAAATGCAGAAACGGAAGAACAATGCAATTTAGTCGCGTTCTTATTTTGCTTCGAGTGGCGTTCTGAATACTTGACCTATGCAGAGGGATATTTTGTTGCCCTTTGGTCTTTGCAATGCTGGGGGTACCTCGGCGTCTTCTTCTCAAGGGGGGGAGGGGGGGGCACTAAGTTTTGAGGAGACAGGTGTCCTTCAAGGGTATAACAATGTTTCTGTGCGTCTGTCTCTGGCCGTTTGTCTGTCTGTCTGTCTGTCTGTCTGTCTGTCTGCCTGTCTGTCTGTCTGTCTGTCTGTCTGTCTGTCTGTCTGTCTGCCTGTCTGTCTTTCAGTCTGTCTGTCTGTCTGTCGGTCGGTCGGTCGGTCGGTATATATTCCAGAAATGCTCTTGATTGATCGGTATAGAATATGGAATGCGAATTTGTTTTTGAATTGTTAAGACAGAGACAGACACAGAGAGGCCAGAGACAGCTCGAGAGACTTGAATCAGAAAGCGTTAATTTGCATGTCTAGCAGCCCCCAAAGGCGCTCAAGTCAACCTGACGATAGTTAGTTAGTTAGTTAGCTGTTGCTTTTCGGGTCCAGCGGACCATAATAGGCCAAATCAGGACCCCAACCTGACGATACATAATACGTAAATTATATATAATTAGGAACAAACAACGGACACCCAGACGTGTAAATGCTCATCTTTAGCAACTCTCATGCAAACATACAAAAGTATACCGTCGGTGAAATCGTGGGACCTAGTAAGTGACTCGACAAGAGTCACTTACGAGGTCCCACAATGTCACCGACGATACCCTGACACTAATGAAAAAATTAAGCTAACTTAACAACCGCAACTTCGATTCCTGTGGAGCTCGCCACGCAACATTTTGAACTGACTTTATAACCACAACATCGACATTATTTTGGTATTGTTGATCGCTTCGCCGTAACATCAATCCATAGTCTCCCCCGCAGAGTTAAACCCTAGATCCTTCACTGGGACCTCCCCAGAGGGAGGATAAGTACCGCTTGTCCACTGCGCTCCATGCTGTTAACACCCTTGCCCTGTCGCATTATCGTTCCTTGCCAAGACTGAGTGGTGTCCCCTGCGGCGCTAAGAGGCTCGGACATTAGCGCCTTAGCTGGACACGAGTGGTCAGCTTGGACTCTGGTATTGGGTGTGATGTGTGCTTCGTGGGGGTGGGAATTTAAGAACTAATGGTTGCCAGTTGGAGCCTTGAAGATGTCGCTTTCACTAGTACCTTGGTAGGGGATCGATTGTTTGAACGACCAACAAGACGACTGTTTACTGAATGTTTGACTTGAGATACTAAGACAGAAACACGAGAAATGTTGTCATCTCTTGACCTAACTCCGACTTTAAACACTTACACGTGAGACTCATTAAACGGTTGAACCTTATTCTACGCACATTTTATGCATCAGCGTTGTAAGGGGATGTTTTTCTTTCTTCTTTTTCTGATCACCTTTCATTGTATTTTGCAAACACAAGTATACATGATCTCAGGTACTCTGCAATCATAAACGGAATTACACAGGAATGACGAAATACATTTCAGCGGACAGGAAATAAACTATTATATAATGTAAAGATAGGACAAGAAAGAAAGAGAGAGAGAGAGAGAGAGAGAGAGAGAGAGAGAGAGAGAGAGAGAGAGAGAGGGAGAGAGAGAGATAGAATGAGAGAGAGAGAGAGAGACAGAGAGAGAGACACAGAGAGAGAGAGAGAGAGAGAGAGAGAGACAGAGAGAGAGACACAGAGAGAGAGAGAGAGCAAAGAGTGCCAGAGTGTGAGCGTATTTGCATTCGTTCGTGCTGGCGCGTGCGCGCGCCTGTGTGTGTGTGTGTGTGCCTCAATGTCCCTATATTTTTTATGTCCAATATTATGGCCAGTTCAGTTGTACCTGACTGCGGAAACAAATCTATTTGTCACGTGCAGAAAACGTGCTTCTCAAAAATGCTCTTAATGGGCCATGGCCATATATTCCACAGCCCCAGCTGCAAATAAACACACATTCTACGATCAACAACTTTCGTGACAGCTGTCCAAAGAACATAAAACAAGAGAGATACATCAAAGGCAGAAACAAATCTCAGATTCAACCATTCCTAAACGCTCCATGCAGGAATGTCGGAAACATTAGATTAACAATACTGATGATAAGAATTCTGTTACAAATTCAGAGTATCTTGTTGACGACATGACATCGCCGCACGACTATCCAGAATTCCAAACATTTTAGAAGTGGTGCTATCGGCAGTTAGAGCTCCATTATTTATCTGTAACATTGCCCAATATTGACGGACTGTGTGATGATATCTTCTGCTATGGTCTGTTGAGACAGTGATATCAAAATCGAGACAGGAGGTCGAGATTTTGATATCACTGTCGAAACAGACCAATAGCAGAAGATATCATCACACAGTCAGTCAATGTTAGATATATTGCTAATTCTCTGGACATTTTGTATTTACTGTAAAGAAATTACAAAAGTATTTGTCTCAGTTTTGGCTGTTCCATATCCCTCCCTCTGATTATTATTTCTTTTTGTTCACTCTTTTCTTGTACTTTTCAGTATTTAAAAATGTCTTTTCTTTCAAAAAGTCTTTAGTCACTTGCTCAACTAAATTCTGGGATCATTACATTTTCATATATATTTGTTTGTTTTTAAATTCAGGTGTTTTTGTTTTTGAAGTGGGGAAGCAATAAAGAGGTCGTCGATATCAAAACTGATATCGACGGAAATGTCGTCGATATCACTTTTACAATGAGCTCAGTTTTGCCCAATTGACCAATGGAAATCCACGTAACATATGAAATAGCAATATACTCTGTTAAAATACCCATCCACGTAACATTTGATCCCTTGGAAACAAAATTTGAGATCGTTGCTAGATAGGCAAGGGTAAAGACAGAGTGTTGATGTTCAACTGAAGTGGGGTCAGGGAGAGGCCAAGAGAAAAAGTAGGCGAGACAGAGACAAACAGACAATCAAACCGACAGACGAACGGAAAAAGAGACTTCCTGATAAGAAAGATCTTGCCTGAACAGAGAGAGAGAGAGAGAGAGAGAGAGAGAGAGAGAGAGAGAGAGAGAGAGAGGGAGAGGGAGAGAGAGAGAGAGAGAGAGGGGAGAGAGAGAGAGAGAGAGAGAGAGAGAGAGAGAGAGAGAGAGAGAGAGAGAGAGAGAGAGAGAGAGAGAGAGAGAGAGGGCGTACGCGCGCTGAGAACTTGAACTGGATCTGGGTTCTATCCAAGAGGCTAGGGTAGAAGCAGAGCCGGATTTCTCTGCTTCTACCCTCTTTGGTTCTATGATTGCTGTGTGCACCTGGGGAGCCGGTGCGATGTAAGATCAGATGAACAAACAATGAAACATCCCTTACACCCGGTAGCTCAGTTGGTAGAGCACTGGACTTGTGATCGAAAGGTCGCAGGTTCGAATTCGGGCCGGGACGGACACGGGTCAACTTTATGTGCAGACCCAGAGACGGAAGCCATGTCCCACCCCCGTGTCATCACAATGGCACGAAAAAGACCTTGGTCATTCTGCCATAAGTGCAGGTGGCTGAATACACCTAAACACGCAGACACCTGGGTAGCGCGACTCCGTTGCTGCTAGCTTTCCACTGGGAGGAAGCGACCCGAATTTCCCAGCGATGGGACAATAAAGTAATGAAAATGAAAACAAAAATGAAAAAATACACCCTCCGGAATGTAGTCAACAGTTCAAAGCAATAAAACTCGCCGCACATAACGTTATTTTCACAGTGAGGAGCAAATCAAAGTTTTAAATATATTCATAGCCCATGACACAGCGTGCCCCATTTTCAACGACCTTTCCATTCGTCAAATAAACATGAGTTTTGTAGTTGTTTTTGTGGGTG
>NC_090261.1:48714427-48744427 GCF_037325665.1 Littorina saxatilis | reverse complement strand
TTTTTATTACATTTAGTCAAGTTTTGACTAAATGTTTTAACATAGAGGGGGGAATCGAGACGAGGGTCGTGGTGTGTGTGTGTGTGTGTGTGTGTGTGTGTGTGTGTGTGTGTGTGTGTGTGTGTGTGTGTGTGTGTGTGTGTGTGTGTGCGTGTGTGTGTGTAGAGCGATTCAGAGTAAACTACTGGTCCGATCTTTATGAAATTTGACCTGAGAGTTCCTGGGTATGATATCCCCAGAATTTTATTTTTCATTTTTTCGATAAATGTCTTTGATGACGTCATATCCGGCTTTTTGTAAAAGTTGAGGCGGCACTGTCACACCCTCATTATTCAATCAAATTGATTGAAATTTTGGCCAAGCAATCTTCGACGAAGGCCGGACTTTGGTATTGCATTTCAGCTTGGAGGTTTAATATAGAGCTTAAACAATGACCACGAGTTGATTACTGGAAAATAAACCACGAGTGGGTATTTGCAGCCGCACACTCGTGAATTACCAAGCGGCTGCAAATACCCACGAGTGGTTTATTTTCCAGTAATCAACGAGTTGTCGTCATTGTTTAAGCTATTTATACAAAGAACAACACGGGTCAAACATGCAGTCATTCAGACGACATTTTGTAGGCAATTTCATTTCAGCCTAATCACTCAGAGTGTCAAATGCGCGTCATTCAAATAGTCCCTATTGTTTTACTTTATTCTTAGTCTCCGACTCGTCGGCATTATACTTGTCTCGTCTAAATATCGGACCCTATTGCTACGATTAAAACACAATAGCGTTTATATAACTATTCTGACATTACATTCTGTGTTAAAATCATGTTTTTGTCAGCAACAAGGACCAGAATGGTCCATGTCGTTGACTGATTGCAGACGACGGTTCCCTTTCCGCATGAAGCCACGGAAATAACCGAACATTGAAAAACCCACGGACATGTATTACGGAGAAAACTCGGGATAACCGGATGTTTAGCATTACGTCAATATGCTAGGAATCATATGACGTCATGACGTATCATGCTTGCCTACGTAGATTGTATGTTCGAAAGTCTGACTTCTGTTGTGAATTCGCGTGGTGAAGACTGCAGTAAATCTGTAGATGTCGTAGATGATAAGAGAACAAGGATTGTCTCAGAAGAAACGACTAAATGTTTCAGACCGGTAACTTCATTTCAACATTGCACTATATAATGGACGTTCTATGTGACAGGAGAGTTTGCTGATTTTGTGTTAAACATTGGAGAGATCGTCTGCTAGAATCAGAGATAGGTCGCTTCAGATTGCAGCTTCTGGAAATTTGCAAGGTTTTTTGCCTGTTAAAGAACTGGATTTTACACGTAATGTATGTCATGTACAGTAAGCAACAACAAAAACAAACACAAAGCAAATGGCATCGTCTGTCGACTAGTCACAAAAACAAACCTGGCGAGGTATGCGTGTACTTTATACACGTCAGCCATTGTTGTTACAGTTTTGAGTCAACGTTGTATTCTTCCGCAACAGGGTCCAATCGTCTGGGTTTCAAATGATGTCATGTTCTAAAAATAAATTCTAGTATTGATTATTTTTTAGCCCTCTTTATTCTTACTTCGAATAATCCACGTGTGATTTTGGTGTAATCAAAGTAGTTCGTTCTAATTTCTCACTTGTCTAAAAATAATCAACTAGATTTAATCCACCCCTCGGTTGCATTACAGGAGTTGTATAAAATTAATTAATGACTTTGGTCATTAAATATCTGAAAATTGTAATTACAATTATTTTTTTATAAAACGATTCAAAATTACGTTTATCGTATTCTTTTTCATTTTCTGATTCCAAAAACATATAAATAAGTTATATTCGGATTAAAAACAACCTCTGAAAATTAAAAATATAATAAATTATTATTAAAATTAAATTTCCGAAATCGATTTAAAAACAATTTCATCTCTAGTATTACTTGTCCGTTCCTGATTCCAAAAACATATAGATATGATATGTTTGGATTAAAAACACGTTCAGAGAGTTAAAAAGAATAGAGATATAGAAAAGCGTGCTAACCTCCTCAGCGCAACCGCTACCGCGCTTTTTTGAATTGTTAATTTCACTGCCTTTGCCACGAGCGGTGGACATACGGTCTTGCGGAAAAAATGCAATGCGTTCAGTTTCATTCTGTGAGTTCGACTGAGCTTGACTAAATGTTGTATTTTTGCCTTACGCGACTACTTGTTTGATTTTATTTTTTTTATTTTTAGTCTCGTTATGGTTCGCAAAATGTGACAGAGGTTGTTTTGATTGGATTTTGTTTGAGAAATAAAAAAAAAAGTTTAAGGGTCGGCGGGAAAAAATAGGGTCGGTCGGGTTACCCTAAACCATCATAATTATATTTTTGTTTGGATTTAGTAGTTGTAAACACGTAAAGGAGGTATTTTTAAAAAATATGATTCGTCCATCACATTCGTTCCTACCCGTAACTAATTCATTCCGATGAAATAACCTTTGTTTTTGATCAGATCCTCGGGGTTTTAATGTTTTAACATCAATACTTACGCTATGACTGCATATTTCCAAAGCGAGACATTGGATAGTGCTAAACTTGACTCGAGTTGTCGAATCTTCGGTGTAAGGGAGCTAGGTAACGTCGCATTAATATAGTGATCTTTCAGCGGTTTGGCGAGGAGTTGCCCCTGAAATGTCAACTGATCGAGCACTGCCACAAGTGTTGTTGCAATGCCGCATGGATGTCATAGTTCTGTTAAAAAGGAAAAGAAAAGAAGATTAAGTCGATGAGAAACAAATCGAAGATGTTATGTTATTTGTTAAAAATATGGAAGTGAAATAGTTTAGTGAAGCACTGACTGCAGAAACTAAGAAAGAAAGAAAGTAAAAGGCAGCAATAAGGTTGTGGCAGCTGCATGGTGCAAGGGAAGTAAATCGTGTGTCCGTGCAAAGCGGTTACTTGACTATCATGTCCCTTGGACTTGTGACTAGTTGAGATGATATTCATTTCTAATTTAACAACAGGGCATCCAACAACAACAAAGTTTTAAAAAACAAATTGTAAAGCGGCTAACAGTTGTTAAGACGGGGACGTGCTCTTGTGTGTATGTGTATATGTGTGTAGGCCCTATGTGTATGTACCGGTGCGTGTGTGTGTGTGTGTGTGTGTGTGTGTGTGTGTGTGTGTGTGTGTGAGTGTGAGTGAGTGAGTGTGTGTGTGCGTGTGCGTGCGTGCGTGTGTGTTTGTGTTTGTGTGTGTATGTGTCTTATTCGTCGTTCACATGTGTGTGTGTGTGTGTGTGTGTGTGTGTGTGTGTGTGTGTGTGTGTGTGTTTCTACTTGCCTGCCTGCGCCAGTGTAAAACACCATAGATGCGTCCAGACTCCGCTTGGACTCAGACCCAAAACACGCCTGGCTACTTCGTGTGCAGAGAAGGATTTGTATCCTGTTGAGTAAAATTTGCTGAATGAAAATGGTGTTAATTACGAAATGATTCTACCAGCAAATTGTCCCACTCCCTCCAGGAAGCAGCTAGGCTGTTGATTTGTCTATTCAATTGTATGTCTGCAAATTGAAGGATGCTCTTGTTACAGTGGTTTGCTTAGGCCAAACAGAAATATATGTTTGGTTAGGGTAACATGACCACAACAAATAGGGTCGGTAGGTTGACTTTTGTATTACATTTAGTCAAGTTTTGACTAAATGTTTTAACATAGAGGGGGGAATCGAGACGAGGGTCGTGGTGTATGTGTGTGTGTGTCTGTGTGTGTGTGTAGTGCGATTCAGAGTAAACTACTAGACCGATTTTTATGACATTTTTCATGGGTATGATTTTTCGATAAATGTCTTTGATGACGTCATATCCGGCATTTTGTAAAAGTTGAGGCGGCACTGTCACACCCTCATTTTTCAATCAAATTGATTGACATTTTGGCCAAGCAATCTTCGACGAAGGCCGGACTTTGGTATTGCATTTCAGCTTGGAAGCTTAACTTTGGTCATTAAATATTTGAAAATTGTAATTACAATTATTTTTTTATAAAACGATTCAAAATTACGTTTATCGTATTCTTTATCATTTTCTGATTCCAAAAACATTTAAATATGTTATATTCGGATTAAAAACAACCTCTGAAAATTAAAAATATAAAAATTATGATTAAAATTAAATTTCCGAAATCGATTTAAAAACAATTTCATCTTATTCTTTGTCCGTTCCTGATTCCAAAAAAATATAGATATGATATGTTTGGATTAAAAACACGTTCAGAGAGTTAAAAAGAATAGAGATATAGAAAAGCGTGCTAACCTCCTCAGCGCAACCGCTACGGCGCTTTTCTGGATTGTTACTTTCACTGCCTTTGCCAAGAGCGGTGGACAGACGATGCTACGAGTGTACGGTCTTGCGGAAAAAATGCAATGCGTTCAGTTTCATTCTGTGAGTTCGACTGAGTTTGACTAAATGTTGTATTTTCGCCTTACACGACTACTTGTTTGATTTTATTTTTTTTATTTTTAGCCTCGTTATGGTTCGCAAAATGTGACAGAGAAATAAAAAAAAAGTTTAAGGGTCGGCGGGAAAAAATAGGGTCGGTCGGGTTACCCTAAACCATCATAATTATATTTTTGTGTGGATTTAGTAGTTGTAAACACGTAAAGGAGGTATTTTTAAAAATATGATTCGTCCATCACATTCGTTCCTACCCGTAACTAATTCATTCCGATGAAATAACCTTTGTTTTTGATCAGATCCTCGGGGTTTTAATGTTGTAACATCAATACTTACGCTATGACTGCATATTTCCAAAGCGAGACATTGGATAGTGCTAAACTTGACTCGAGTTGTCGAATCTTCGGTGTAAGGGAGGTAACGTCGCATTAATATAGTGATCTTTCAGCGGTTTGGCGAGGAGTTGCCCCTGAAATGTCAACTGATCGAGCACTGTCACAAATGTTGTTGCAATGCCGCATGGATGTGATAGTTCTGTTAAAAAGGAAAAGAAAAGAAGATTAAGTCGATGAGAAACAAATCGAAGATGTTATGTTATTTGTTAAAAATATGGAAGTGAAATAGTTTAGTGAAGCACTGACTGCAGAAACTAAGAAAGAAAGAAAGTAAAAGGCAGCAATAAGGTTGTGGCAGCTGCATGGTGCAAGGGAAGTAAATCGTGTGTCCGTGCAAAGCGGTTACTTGACTATTATGTCCCTTGGATTAGTGACTAGTTGAGATATTCATTTCTAATTTAACAACAGGGCATCCAACAACAACAAAGTCATTTAAAAAACAAATTGTAAAGCGGCTAACAGTTGTTAAGGCGGGGACGTGTTCTTGTGTGTATGTGTATATGTGTGTAGGCCCTATGTGTATGTACCGGTACGAGTGTGTGTGTGTGTGTGTGTGTGTGTGTGTGTGAGTGTGCGTGCGTGTGTGAGTGAGTGAGTGTGCGTGTCCGTGCGTGCGTGCGCGCGCGTGCGTGTGTGTGTGTGTGTGTGTGTGTGTGTGTGTGTGTGTGTGTGTGTAACAGCAAGAGCAAATTCATATTAATTGACCGTGTGTGTGTGTGTGTAACAACAAGAGCCAATTCATATTAATTGCCAGGTCACAGGACATCGTTTTTGTTTCCATCGCTACTACAGGGGAAATAATCGTCAGACACACGACTTCTTTCCCTTGAACCAGGCAGCTGACCGCCTCCACTGACACACACACGCACGCACGCACGCATGTACTCAGTTGCACACACACACACACACTCACACTCACAAACACACGCACAAGCACGCACCCCCCCCCCACACACACACAGCCACACACACACACACGCTATTTGCTTTTCCTCATTTCAAGGCCGAGGCAGTGAAGGTGAGGAGATTTAGAACAGACAACCCGATGGGAAAAGAAACATGATAGACAAAAAGATGTTGTGCCGGGATAGGAGAGCACCCTCTAGTGTAGTTGAACGCTTACCGACATCTATGTCAATCAGATAAATAAATTCTTCAAACAAATCCCTCAGAAAACAACCAGTTTCGGTTTCGGTATGCTTCCAAGAGAAAAGATGGTCTAATCCATGTTCAAGACTCGGCAGATTCTCGTTTTTCCAAAGGCCCAGTCCGCCTTCATGAAAACAGTTTACTGTATCGGTTCTGTTCGTGCTTTTCTTTTTTTTAAACAAGGGATAAGACCATGTCCATTAACTTTGTCACATACAAAAAGAGAACAGCCTATGTGCTTTCAGTGCGTGTATAGTGTTTTTTTAAATAAATAATTTTGTAAAGGGACTAGTGTTTTTTTTTGGGGGAAAATTAATTCATTCAAAATTTCACCTCATCACAGCAAGCAGTCGGGAAGTTGACTTTTTGTACATGACCAAGTGGAGGGATGGTGTTCCACTCTAAACTAAAGTGTTCTACTTTTGAACACACATTTTGTAAGCAGTTGTTAACACTGTGTGCGATACTCTATATATTAATAGACGAATTCCGAAAATAACTCTGTCGGGTTTAATATGGGCTGTGGGAAAGAGTGAATACCCTTGCTTTTCCTTGGACAAAAACATCGGAGGGGCCAATCACTAGCGAGGGGTGTGTCTGAAACACGTGGACAGGAGCACGTGTGAATTTATTTGTACTTGAAAAAGCAAGGGTGTTCACTCTTTCACAACCCGGACAAACCCGACAGAGTTATTTCCGAACATCGTCTATTCTACTTAAAGGTACTGAACTTGTCAAATCCAGGTGCACGGAGCCCCTGGGGCTTTTAGTCATACCTCAGGCAGCTATCCGTTAGAAGAACTACCAAGTTTCATTGACTTGCACCCAAAGAGTCAAGAACTGCGATTTGTTTACGAATTAATTTCGTACTCGGACCCGGCTGGTCTTGACCTATTTTTGGATCTAAATTCAGATCAGGTAGATCACCACATCATGCACAAAAAGACAGTCACTAGCAAACTATGTCAGACGTCATCATGAGTTTGTTTTTAATCCGAATATAACATATTTTTATGTTTTTGGAATCAGAACATGATGAAGAATAAAATAAAAGTAATTTTGGATCGTTTTATAAAAAAATAATTTTAATTACAATTTTCAAATTTTTAATGACCAAAGTCATTAATTAATGTGTAAGGCTCCATGCTTAAATGATGAAATAAACTTCGGAAATGAGAACAGGAAATAAACACCACACGCGCATAAACTTTTTGCCTGTTGACTAAATACAGTGAAACCCGGCTATATTGAAGTAGGCTATATTGAAATCCCGGCTATATTGAAGAATTGTTCAGGTCCCGACTGAAGCTCTACTTTTTCTTTGTTAAAAAATGTTGGCTACATTGAAGTCGGCTAAATTGAAATCCCGGCTATATTGAAACAAAAATTTAGCCCACGGGACGTTTTTACTTGGCTATATTAAATGTTTGCTCCAAAGATTTGTTTAACTTTTTATTTTTAAGAACAATAACTGCGCGGGCGCCGAATGATATGACACGCCTCTGTCAGCGCAATCAGTTGAGGAAGGGGAGAGGCCAGATCAGCATCAACTTTCGAGTCAGGAGGTCTCTGATAACAATTACAGTCTAACAATGCCGCGGGCCTCTGACAGCTACGCCATGTAGTCTTGTGGTGCGTAGATCTCCCCGACCTAATTTCTCTTGTTCATGCGAGTAGTTTCCCTTTGTACACTAGCAAAAATGGCTGCAAAACAAACAAGTCGCGTAAGGCGAAATAACAACATTTAGTCAAGCTGTCGAACTCACAGAATGAAACTGAACGCACTGCATTTTTTTTCACAATGACCGTAGTCCGCCGCTCGTACAAAAGGCAGTGAAATTAACGAGCCTGTTTAGCGCGGTAGTGGTTGGGCTGTGCTGCAAAGCACGCTTTCCAGTACCTCTCTTCGCTTTAACTTTCTGAGCGTGTTTTTAATCCAAACATATCATATCTATATGTTTTTAAAATCAGGAACCGACAAGGAATAAGATGAAATTGTTTTTAAATCGATTTCGGAAATTTATTTTTAATCATAATTTTTATATTTTTAATTTTCAGCGCTTGTTTTTAATCCAAATATAACATATTTATATGTTTTTGGAATCGTAGCCCAACGAATGGTTGTGTGATGCGCCCGCAGCGTGTTGGCATACATACATGTGCTTGTCACATCCCGCTTTCAGCCTTCACCGCCGGCTAGCCAAGCTGCTTGCAGCACCGGCGAAAAAGAGAGCAGCCTTGCGTAAGTCTCTCCCTGCCAGTAAGCCTCTCCACAACAAGTCCTATGCAAGCTTTAAAGCAACCCTCCACGAGGTGTTGGGTGGTAACTGGGGGCCTTATGTCCCCAGGCAGAATTGCAAGGGCGCGGAGGAGGTTTGGCCCCGAACATGCGGCAGTGCAGGCCCACCGGTGCGTGGACACGCCCTGGCGCCCATGAACCAAACCCTCAGGTATGGGTTACCTACAAAGACCCTACGTCCCAACGGCTGACCAGGCGGACGAGGAGAGTGTACTCCCAACGGCTGTGAAGGCGGAAGAGGACCCTTAGTCTCACACCCCAACGGTAAAACAGGCGGACGAGGAGCTCCCAACGGCTGTTTTAGCGGATGAAGATGCCCCATGTTTTTGCTGCTTTCACAAGCGCCGGGTTGGAAAGACTCGTCAGCCCTGATAGGCAGCTTTCCTAAGAGAAGGACACTCGGAAGTCAAACCCGGCCAGATGAGGGCCGATAACCGTGTGAGGAAACTTGTCTAGGACAAGGAAAAGTCCAAAATCACACCCACGAAGGCCTACCGAAGACGGAAGACACTGACCTTCAGGGTGAGGTGAGAACCGAGTGTCTACGCATCATCGACAAATATGGTTGTGTCTACATCATTGTCGAACGCTGAAGAAGAAGAAGAATGGAATCAGACAATGATGAAGACTAAGATAAACGTAAATTTGGATCATTTTATAAAAAAAATAATTTTAATTACAATTTTCGAATTTTTAATGACCAAAGTCATTTATTAATTTTTAAGCCTCCAAGCTGAAATGTAATACCAAAGTCCGGCCTTTGTCGAAGATTGCTTGACCAAAATTTCAATCAATTTGATTGAAAAATGAGGGTGTGACAGTGCCGCCTCAACTTTTACAAAAAGCCGGATATGACGCCATCAAAGACATTTATCGAAAAAATTAATAAAAAAGTCTTGGGGATATCATAACCGGGAACTCTCATGTCAAATTTCATAAAGATCGGTCCAGTAGTTCACTCTGAATCGCTCTACACACACACACACACGCACAGACAGACAGGGGCGGGGACGTAGCTCAGTTGGTAGCGCTCTGGCTTTGTAGCCAGTTGGTCGCTATCAGCGTGGGTTCGATTCCCACGTTCGGCGAGAGATTTATTTCTCGGAGTCAACTTTGTGCAGACTCTCTTCGGTGTCCGAACACCCCCGTGTGCACACATGCGCACGTAAAAGATCCCACGTTCACAGCGAAAGTCTCAGGGCTTGGAAAACATTATTTCGATACTTTGACGAGACAAACCCAATGCTGGTGTGTCGAAGAAGACAGCCACAGCGGGCTTGTTCGAATCAAAGTATCACACCATATCTTCAACGTATTACCAATACCTGTCCCAATATAGACCAGTTGGTTGACCAGTTTCACTGTAGCTGATTCGATCTAAGAGGACGTTAAACCCTAATAGTCAGTCAGACAGACAGACAGACAGATGTAATGATATGATGTATGTGTAGTATGACACTCACACACATAGACAACACTGTGAAGGCGTGTATAGTAATGATTACACTGTATTGAATATAAGACTAAAAGGTAAGGTTAAACACAAGCACAAAGTAGAGAGTGCTGAAGCAAGAGACTGTTCACTGTTTCCGAGCAGGTCATTCAACCCTCGACCACATTTTTACTTTACATAGTATTATTGATTACTTTCTATCAAAGAGAAAAAGGTTATATTGTCTTTTTATTGATTATGAAAAAGCATTTGATTATGTGAAAAGAGCTTTTCTATGGAAGAAGATGTTTGACGCTGGAATAAATGGGCGAATGCTAAATATTATTCAAAATTTGTATAGTAAGGCCAAGTCATGTGTTTTGGTAGGTAACCAAAAGTCAGATTTCTTTCAATGTTTTACCGGTGTACATCAAGGGGAAAACTTGTCACCTGCGTTGTTTGCTGTGTATTTAAATGATTTACAAGCTTATATGTTTGATAAAACTGAACACCTCCCTACTATTTAAAGAGAGGTAGCTATGTTGGACTTACAGCCGGATGATGCTGAGCTGATGTTTAAAATGTTTATTTTATTATATGCAGATGATACAACCATTTTAGTAGAATCCCCAGAAGCATTACAAGACTCGCTAAATGTGTTGTCCGAATACTGCGATTTGTGGAGTTTGCGGGTGAACGCCCAAAAAACGAAAATAGTTGGTTTTTTTAAGAGGTAAAATACCAAAATTGCCATCATTTAAATACAAAGATGAATTAGTTGAAGTCGTGTTTGGTTTTCAATTTTTGGGTCTATTTTTTAATTATAACAATAAGTTTAATAAATCACAAAAGTTGTTATATGATAATAGGCCTCTCGAGCAATGTTTAGCTTGT
Organism: Littorina saxatilis; assembly: GCF_037325665.1. NCBI lineage: Eukaryota > Metazoa > Mollusca > Gastropoda > Littorinimorpha > Littorinidae > Littorina > Littorina saxatilis. The sequence continues at coordinate 48,733,824 of NC_090261.1, read as the reverse complement.
TAAAGAAGTGTAGAAATTTGTCGTTGTCCATAGATATTCAAATTGAATTGTTTGATAGAATAGTTGCACCGATTATGTTATATGGCTGTGAAGTATGGGGACCAAATTTGGTAAATTTAGCAACAAAATTACAGCTACGTTTTTATAAGATTATTTTGAAATTGAGAAAGTCGACCCCAACGTGTATGGTATTAGGCGAATTAGGCAAATTTCCACTGGATGTCCTCGTAAAAAATAGAATATTTAGTTTTTGGTTTAAATTGGTGGATTGTAATAATAGTAATAAGTTTTCAAATGTATTGTACCGTTTTCTGCATCGCCTCTATGTAAATAACATATATGAAGCACCCTATTTAAAACATGTTGAAACAACTTTAAATGCTCTTGGTCTTAGTGGTTTTTGGCATGACCAGTTTAATTTACGATGTTCCGAAAAATGGTTTAAATTGAAAACGTTGCAATGCCTAAAAGATCAATATATACAATCGTGGTTTTCAGAATTAAATGAAAAAGAAACTTGTTTGAATTATAGATTGTTTAAAGATACATTTATATTTGAAAATTATTTGAACATTTTACCCAATAACCTAGCACTCTCTTTTTTACGCTTTAGAACATTAAATCATAAATTGCCAATACAGAAAGGCCGAATGTTAAATATACCACATAATGAAAGAATATGTGTTAAATGCCAGTCAGGAGAACTCGGAGATGAATTTCATTATATATTTCAGTGTCATTTTTTTGAAAATGTGAGGAAAAGGTTGTTACCATTGTATTTTCGTACCGCCCTGATATGGCCCTTCGTGGTCGGCCGGGCGTTAAGCAAACAAACAAACAAAAAATTGTATTTTCGTAGAAATTCAAATGCAGTCAAATTTAAACATTTATTTGAATTAACAAAGAAACGAAAGTTATTGCATTTAATATATTTTATTAAGAGTATTTTGAAAGAGTTCTGATTATTTGATCACGTTTGTTTTTTTTCTTATCAAAACAAAAGCAAACACAGAAACATATACTTTCGTGTAAAAAAAAAATATGAAAAAAAATGTATGATTACAATTATTTTGTTATGAATTAAGCTTGATTTATTCTCGGTTAATTAGAAGTGTTGTGTCTCATTATTACATATATCTTTTTTGTCGTGTTTATTGCAATTTTTATTTATTTTATTCATGTAACCCTAGGGGTTTTTTGAAATAAATATTGACTTGACTTGACTTGACTTGATAGCTGAATGCAGACTGCTGGGCTATTTGGTCTATGTGCAGAGGCAAGGCTAAAACTGAGGCTGGCTGTGTGGCCAGGCAGTATGGATAACCATGACTAGTGAGCATGCAGACATCACTACAACAGACAGACAGACAGACAGACAGACACACACACACACACACACACACACACACACACACACACACACACACACACACACCACGACCCTCGTCTCGATTCCCCCTCTATGTTAAAACATTTAGTCAAAACTTGACTAAATGTAAAAAGGGTGAGTCTGACAATTAAAAGAAAAATCGAGCTTATTCAGAAGCTGGAAACTGGCTGCAAAAAAAGAAAGGAAGTAGCTGAGGAATATGGAATGTGTGTTTGTGTGTGTAAGGGAGGAAGGGGGGGGGGGCGTGCCGCGTGTGTGAGTCCGTGTGTGTGTGTGTGTGTGTGTGCAGAAAAAAGCAAGGAGGCTCGAAGAACAACAGCCAACATGTGAAAGATTAATGGGAATATATCTCACATCAAACGCAATGTGTGGACACGGAAATGAGAACGTATAGTGAAAAAAAGTTCGGTTATATTGAATTTCTGAAGGAACAAGGAGGGAAATTCAATATAACCGAGAATTGCCTATATTGAAGTTCCTGTTATATTGAAGGTCTTCCCGGGTCCCGTGCCACTTCAATATAGCCGGGTTTCACTGTAGCTGATTCGATCCAAGTTTCCACGGGGGAAAAAACACCTTTCACATATAATTAGTTTAGAAGAAGTCAGATGAAGCAAGATCCTATTTATTACGGAGATTTAAGAAACGAAACGTTGGGACGTTTCGTTTTGAAGTTGTGGTAAATGTCATTATTTCGGGGGTCTCTCGCTGGAAAGGTGAAGGTCAACTGAAACGGAACGTGGAACGTCAAAACGCAGTCACGTTTTCCACCCCCAAAAAACGAACAATATTTCGTCAACTTTTGTGAGTATTTTTGCACACTAACAGTTTTATTTGTTGGCCATTTTATGCATTGCTAGATTCATCAACCCTTTCACAGTCTTTCAGCGCTGAGAATGTGTTCATTGGAGGTAGACAACTGTTGTGAACTGAAATATTTTGAAGGGTGCTGATCCTGGTACATTTATCCAACTTCATGGTGAGAAAGCAAATGGCGAAGCAGAAGTAGGTCATCGCATCGAATTTTTATTCTGGCTTCGTATGTGATCAGGTGCATGAATTGAAAAATGTGAAGCTCTTGTGCGTGCAATGCGAGTATGTCAATCCTTTATTGACTCGTGGAGTTGAAATTATGCCATGCCCAGTCAGCGGATCATATCCTGCCATGCCCGGCCTTTCATTCCGAAACGAAACGTGAATACATCTAAATCTTGTCTGCGGCCTATGCCGTCTCGTTACACGTTCCGTTTCGCGGGGTGACTCATTCACCAAACGAAACGAGCTGCAAAACGAAACGTGCTGTTTCTTAAATCTCGCTAATGTCAGGCGGTGTCGACTAGTTGAAGCTGTTTTTGGAGTTACGAGCTGCTAGCGAGATAAAATTCCATTGGGCTTAATTACGGATGCAGGCGGGGTTGGCTTTTGGCAGAGTTTCTCTTTCCCGCGAGAGAATGGCAGTTAAATTCTATTCGCGAAACCAGATGCATAGTTGTTAACGAAACGCAATATTAAGAAGAGATCAGTCTATCTCCCTTTTCAGTAATTAATTTTGTCGCAATTCCGTGTAATATATTTGATATTGGGACTCGCCAAGCAAATGTTAACCAAAGGATACACGGGTATAATATACGGTGCAGTCGGGGCTAAGGCAGAGAGGGAGTGTGGGAGGGGGGGTGGGGGGTGGGGGGTGGGGAGGGACGTGATTGAAACAAGTCTTTCGCCTCAGTAATCAAATTCAGATGATTTGTCTCCGACAAGATTGATGTTCCTGCACTCTTCTCAAATTCACCCAGGTAAATTGAAGAACTCGATTGTTAAAGGTGCTATCCTTCCCTCGTGAACTATCCTGACAATCAAGGTCGATACTGAGAACCGTCAAGAATTATACATGGGGTCAGATCTTGAAATCTTGATTAGTAATTAACGTTAATCCACCTATTTGGACACGCAATTTACAGCCTGAGTGTTCTTTCTGCAGAGAAAGATATTGTGGCTGACCTGATTCCGTGACTCGGATATTTGTGTCCATCTATAAATTATTTTGGAAAATATGTTCTGTTTGCACAGGAAGCAGTTACCCTGTTAACTGTTGATATGTGTCCTGGTGTAAAAACCGGACCACTTCTGTTTTGATCAACACGATCCTTTCCACGGGAAGGAATGTATCTTAAAGCTGCAGAGTAACAATAAAACGAATTAATTGGCTTTCTAAAGGGGAAAGGGGACAAAAGGGCAGAGGATTTTCTGATGAATTTATTCAGCTATTTGAATAAAGCAGTTGAACATTTTTTTTTCTTTAGCTAATTGTTTTTTTCTTCCTTTTTTTGTGTGTGTTTTTTTTTTTTTACTTACCCTATCTTTAATCTTAATCTACAATTGTTTCTCTTCATTCATTATACTAATTTAGCTTAATCGTAATTCATAATCAAAATTAATTATGTCTAATCTCTAAAGGAGTACCATTCATATAAATTCCGATACACATTTTTGCAATAATGATAATCAGAACTACGTATCATACCAAATAAACAATTATACAATTTAATATTAATTTTTACGTTGTACTTAAACACTTTCTCCTCAACATATTTCGAAATATTTGAAATCCTTTTACAATTTTTTTCTCTCCATATAATCTATTTCGCCCACACAATATTTACAATCCACACTATGCGAAATACCCATTTTGAATAACAAAATATTTGTGGGGTATGTTATGAAGAATTTTCTAATGCAACAATCTTAATCTTATTTCTGTTATCAAATCGGTTATTAAAGTCCTATGTTTATGTACAAGTTCAAACCCAAATGTATGTTTCCAAAATCTAAGTGCAATGGGTTCTGTTATTTCATTTTTAATCAACACAATCTGTCTTGGTTTTGTGACAGGGGAGGCTACTGCTCCTTTCACAGCAGACTATACACCCGAGTTGTTGGCCTTTAAAAGTCAACACCAGTGCATTGTAGAGTTCTGTTTGTGATGGGGTCTGGTGGTTTCCGATTGTCTGTATGTTCATGGAAACCTTCGGGTTTGCATAACAGTTTTTATAGGGCTAAGAAATTAGCCCTAACATTCTCAATCCTGTTTGATTGCACTTCGCATGTGTTCCAAGCATGTGTACACGGATGTTCTTATCTTGTGCAAAAGAATAAACAGATAACTATGTGGTGGTGAATATGACTGCGCCAACAAGAAGCAAAGTAATGGGCCTTTTAAAATCCCGAACAGTAGACAGCAAACATATCTGACCTGCAGAAAGTGATCTCGCGAAATATGAGGAACGTACCTGTCGGGGTGCGTTCAACTGAGCACCAACGTTTCTTCGACGACACACGCACTAGACTCTCTTTATACACACGGGTGTCATTCAAAGACATGCAGTTACGCTGATGGGGTCTATGTCGACCAAAAGAGTGGGATTCCCTGTAGGTCGAGTTCCTGTAGGTGGATTCCCTGTATACCTAAGACTTTAAAATTGGCAATCTAGTATACAGGGAATCCCACAGGGTGCAGTTTTTCAATAAAACTTGCAAACCATACTCGAATTTCTAAGAAATATCAAAAAAAGATCGAAAAACATCAAATTCTAACGATGTCGCTAAGCATCACGTGACTTTCATTGATATTAGCAAAACGCTACAGGAACTACACCCTGTGGTATTCCCTGTATACAAGATTGCCAATTTTGAAGTCTTAGGTATACAGAGAATCCACCTACAGGAACTCGACCTACAGTGAATCCCATTCTTTTGGTCGACATAGACCCCAACAGCTGCAGTTACCAACATTGGTCTCAGTTTTAACAGGCGCCTGTTTTAATCAAAATGTTCAGTTTGCATTTACGGGCAGTGTCTCAATTCATATCGTTATGATATACGCAAGTTCACAGACTGAATTATAAGAATCACATAATGTTAACTTCGGTATTGAGCGAAATTTCGTTTCATTTTTTTCTCTCTGAAAAGTACTGGTCAAACGAGTTTTAACTGCAGATTAATTTTTCAAATGTTTGCATATTCTAAAGAACACATATGTGTTTTATTCAAAGCATTCTCGTGAGCAGTTACATCAAAACCCAACCAACGATGCATGAACAAATTAGAAAAACATCTTCCTTCAAGCATCTTTAAATAAGTCATACATAATCATGTTCCCTAAACAAATCAAGCAATTAATATTAGACGTATACCATTTTGAAATATCCATTTTCTCAGTTCGCTGACACCTTGTGTGTAATACATAAAAAAAAACTAAAACACTAACATTATGGTCTCCTAAAAGTGATTCTCTTTTCCGCTGAAACTTAATTAAAAGAACGATTTTTGGCGGCAGTAAAGAAAAGGAAAAGTCAAGAAAAAGAGTAAAACCGCCGATTTGAATCATAGTAAAAAAAATACAAGAAGGTTTTTTGCTTTCATTTTCAACGGACGAACACGAGTTAATAATGGAGTTTTTTTCATTATTATTATTTGCAAAGAGGTAATACATTCTCACTTCATTTTCCACTGCGACTTGCTCGCATTCGTAGATCATGCAAAGAATCGTGGTGTTCGAATATACAATTTCAATTTACAGAAAACGTTAACCTTTGAGCCGCCGTGTCGGGTTTCAAATAAATCTGTCGAGGGAAACGCTGATTATTAGTCTCGTTGATGTTCTGGCTAATTTGTCTCGGCAATCCCGACGCTGGAGCGGTCAGATATTAGTTATTAGAAAACACACGTATAGGGTCACAATTCAAAGCGAAGCTTCAATTTATTGACCCTGAGTGCCGTTTAATTTTCCCCGGTGATAAAGAAAATACACAACAAGTCGCGTAAGGCGAAAATACAATATTTAGTCAAGTAGCTGTCGAACTCACAGAATGAAACTGAACGCAATGCCATTTTTCAGCAAGACCGTATACTCGTAGCATCGTCAGTCCACCGCTCATGGCAAAGGCAGTGAAATTGACAAGAAGAGCGGGGTAGTAGTTGCGCTAAGAAGGATAGCACGCTTTTCTGTACCTCTCTTTGTTTTAACTTTGTGAGCGTGTTTTTAATCCAAACATATCATATCTATATGTTTTTGGAATCAGGAACCGACAAGGAATAAGATGAAAGTGTTTTTAAATTGATTTGGACAATTTAATTTTGATAATAATTTTTATATATTTAATTTTCAGAGCTTGTTTTTAATCCGAATATAACATATTTATATGTTTTTGGAATCAGCAAATGATGGAGAATAAGATAAACGTAAATTTGGATCGTTTTATAATTTTTTTTTTTTTTTACAATTTTCAGATTTTTAATGACCAAAGTCATTAATTAATTTTTAAGCCACCAAGCTGAAATGCAATACCGAAGTCCGGGCTTCGTCGAACATTACTTGACCAAAATTTCAACCAATTTGGTTGAAAAATGAGGGCGTGACAGTGCCGCCTCAACTTTCACGAAAAGCCGGATATGACGTCATCAAAGACATTTATCAAAAAAATGAAAAAAACGTATGGGGATATCATACCCAGAAACTCTCATGTCAAATTTCATAAAGATCGGTCCAGTAGTTTAGTCTGAATCGCTCTACACACACACACACACGCACACACGCACATACACCACGACCCTCGTTTCGATTCCCCCTCGATGTTAAAATATTTAGTCAAAACTTGACTAAATATAAAAAAGAAAAGGCTCTGTTCTTTCTGTTCAAACAGCAGTTGCTACGGGAATTTTCTCGTCTAAAGAATTGTCTCGGGGATTTAGTTTTTTTAAATAAAATTTCCTTTGTGTGTCTTTTGTTGTTGTTGCTTGTTTTGGATGTTTATCAATTCAAGTAAACTAAATCTCAAAAGCAAAGCAACCTTTTTTTAACTTTTTTTTATATATATATATATCTATATGTAACAAGACGTTAATTATCTCTGCTTCGTCTCCTGAAAAAGGTGTATGGCTGCCTAAGTGGCGGGGTAAAAACGGTCATACACTTAAACACAGGGGGATCGGGAGTTTCAGCCCATGAACAAAGAAGAAGAAGATCATTACTGATAGTTATCAATACTATAATGTCCAAAGCGTGTCTATTCAGCTTCCCGTGGGTTAATTGATGGTCACGGTCTTGACGTGCAAAACCATTTTTAAAATGAAATACTTGTTTTCGTCATTATTTTGTGACACATGCTACACTAGTCGTAGATGTTAACAGCACACAAATTGATGAAGTGAGATAGCTGATGGTTGAAACTGCATCTTTTGTAAGCCAGGCACAGTACAATCTGCCTTTTTGGTTTATTTTTTATTATTCATATGCACACACATGACACCACAGCAACATGCCGAAGGAAGGGGGTCATCGAGGCACAAATACATGCTGGTATCACCCGCAAATAATGTAATCACTGAATCAACATTCTCAACAATGTCTTCATACAAAAAATAAAAGAGGAGAGGTCATAAGACTGAACCTTGGAAACACCAGCAGAAACCGGGGGAAAATCGGATTTACATGGCTGCTGCTGGTGTGTGCACATGATGGGAGCTGCTGAAAAATCCTCATGCAAGCATCGTTTCGGCAAATAACTCGACCGACATCCCTGTCATGTATAAATGAGCAGACTGAAGTCTAGATCTGAAGGTTATCAAGTACACCTGAGGTACACCTCGGAGGATCAACAGTGGGTGTCAACCAGTTCCAAGCAGACCAGCAACACTCTCCCTAGTTGTCCAAGAGAAATGGATCCGGTTTGAGAGTTTGAACTTCGGACAGCTACAGCGCAGGCTTCAGAACACACACACACACACACACACACGCACACAAGCACGCAAGCATTTACGCACGCACGCACGCACACACACACATGCACACATGCACGCACGCACGCACGTGCACACACACCCTCACACACATACACACACACACACACCAACACACACCAGCACACACCATCACACAACACCGCGCCACTTATTACACACTAGCAGTTAACGCCCGGGAGTAAGCGGAGCCCTGTAGCAATTTAAGACGCTCGCTATCCCATTATCATTAGCTTTACCTCCTTTGTTTGGATACAAAAAAAGAGTTATCTCCCTTACCTTCTAGAAATTTCCGGAACTGTCCAGTTAATTTTTCATTCTTCATTTCTTCCCCTCATAGGAGCAATAGCGAGTCTCTAATATGCCTGGCATGATGTGCTTGCTACAGGTGAACAGTAGGCACTGAACTGGTCTTGCACCATATAGGCTGTATTCAATAAATGGGAGGTCCATAATCTGAGAAAGGAAACAATGAATCAAGAAACTAAAACCCAGGTGCACATCTGCGGCACCTAGGGAGTGTACGTGCACACTATCTTGTTCCTGCCTCTTGCCATCTCAGAGGTATGGCGACCACAGACAGACACACACACACACACACTTACATCCATTTTTATATATATACAAGTTCGGCAGCGGCGGTGGTGGTCAGGTGCACATCTTCACAGTCACAGGAGTGCACATGCACGACATCGTCTTCCTGCCCCCTCCCTTCTCGGAGCTTTGGCGATCACAGACAGACACACACACACACACACACACACACACACACAGACAGACACTCTCTTTTATTTATATGTATAGATAGATATAGATAAATTGAATCGAAGAGACACGTTCCCTGTTTATCTACGTGAGGACTACGTCATTTAAAGGCTGACATAGTCCTATTTAATTAGTTTAATTACTTCCAGGGCTTTTCCCATCGTTGCGGGGATGTATAAATTAAGCTTCCTGCAAAGTTTTAGGTTTGAAGTCCTTACCAATTACGAGAAATAATTAATTCTTTATTGCATTGTTTAGCAACAGTTCTCCAGGACTTGGGCTATTTTTAGACCGTTGACGTCACTTCGTGACGTTTCGTAAACCAAAGATGGCGTTTGAGACTGTTCTGTTTACATTCGACACTATCAACACCACTTTGCAATACTGAAATAATTTTTTCTGTGTTCGAAAGCTACAGCCAATCGTTATTATATCCCCTTAGGTACAGTTTTATAACATTATTGGCACATGTAAACAGTATGAATTAATTAATGAACGCTACGAATATGGCAGCCTTTAAGAGAAAACTGAGAAGACGGTTTCAACTGAAAATTGCTCATCTCCAGTTAAAAGGCGGGTTTTCAAGTAAAAGATAACCCCATCCTCATTTGTTGTCTTCGTGTTGCCTTGTTTGCCAATTTCTGGGCGTTTGAAGAAAGGAAAACAAACGCTATTTAGAAAAGAATATAGATTATGTTGTCACGGAATTGTTTGATCATTTTACCTAGAGGAATTCGCCAAATAGATGTTGTTACAAAATGGAGTATTTCACCACTTCTTAAAGTAAAAGTGGGCAACACAAAGAAGTTGTTTTAGATGCGCACCACGCTGATAGATTTCAGTTCACATTTCAATTACGTGTGTTCCAGTGAACCCCATTATCAAAAAGGCCCTCTATTGTATTGTGAGTGTGTGTGTGTGTGTGTGTGTGTGTGTGTGTGTGTGTGTGTGTGTGTGTGTGTGTGTGTGTGTGTGTGTGTCTAAAATACCAGATACAAAATTGAAAACCGATCAGTCATACTGATTCCGATTGCATTTCACAGGGTTTTTTTTAATCTAAATAGAAGTTGTTGCTACGTTATAACAACTAAGGTTGATTGGATGATGAGATGTTGAATTAAGTGACTGGGTTTAACTTGGGATTAGACTGTGACCCTCTGACGCAGACCCAGTCAGTTCTGGACCGAGCGATCGCCTGGCAATACAGTGCGACTAATACGCTTTCATGCTTTATATTAGGAAGGCAGTTCTTATTTCCTCTCCATTGTTGACTTCACTTTTCCCGAACATGAATAGGCCCAGGTACCCATTTCGAGATGTATTAAAGGTACTGAACGTGTCAAATCCAGGTGCACGGAGCCCCTGGGGCTTTTAGTCATACCTCAGGCAGCTATCCGTTAGAAGAACTACCAAGTTTCATTGACTTGCACCCAAAGAGTCAAGAACTGCGATATTTTTACGAATTAATTTCGTACTCGGACCCGGCTGGTCTTGACCTATTTTTGGATCTAAATTCAGATCAGGTAGATCACCACATCATGCACAAAAAGACACGTCACTAGCAAACTGTGTCAGACATCATCACGAGTTTGTCTAAAACAAAATGGAGGCCGGAATCACTCAGTTGAATCGAACTCAGACCAAACACCACGTAATAACTAGGTTAATTTATGCACTCGCGTGAACAAGAAACTGTCGAGCTTCACAGATGTCGTCGTTGGGTAGTTTTGGGTTTGTTTTACTACCATATGAGGATTTTTTAACTGTAAATGCACTCAGCTGCATCAAAAACGCAAAACGAAGGCTGTGAGCTGGACTGTGCCTTTAACTGCATCGCTCTCGCAAAAAAAAAGATATTCGTCCCGAGTAGGAGTCGATCCCCGTACGCCAGCGTGAGACGCAAGCGTTCGAACCACCAGGCCACTTTGATGTAAGGGGTTGCACAGGTAGAAAATGTCTGGCTGTGCTTGGCAATGAAGCTCCGGATAATGTGGAGCATTAGACGATGTTTGGAAATAAAAAACGCTCGCGCTGGACCCGAGTACTCTTCAGACTGGCTCGCTCAATAAATATAAATGTTTGGAATGTTTGTGGTGTGAATGTTGGTTTCTGACCAGAAATGCAGATCTATCTCTGGCCGATTCATAGATTCAACCTACAAACTGCGACCTCATCTGTGATCAGATATGTTTCGACAAGCATTAAACGGATGAAATTAACCACATGCAGTTTATTCTTCAGAAAAATGCACACAAAAAATGGGTTGGGTTCGGTGATTTGTACATAAACGTCTTCCTCGCGATAGATTCGCTTATTATTTTGTCTTATGAAGCCGTCATCAACACGAACACAATGATTGCAGAAGCAAACTCTGTACCTACACGACCGAGACACAAGACTGATTATTTCACAGCTGCAGTGATAATAGAGAACAAAGACGTTTTGGGTAAGCTTACTCACGTCAGGTCTTCACTGACAAGCTAGGAACAGACGGAAAATTCCGAACAAAAGTAAATGACGTCAAAGTCTCTTTCGCTTTGCGTGTAACTTTGTCATGACGTATTTTTGTGTGACGCGTTCGGCTGTTCTATCAGGTCAATGGCTGCCTGTTGCCCTGCCGGTGTGAACTCCTCCTACGGCCAAGTCGTTTTTGTGGTTTATTTCGCATTTAGGTCCCAGGTAACATTATGAAGTTTTAATACGATCAATCGGACCTATTATCAAGTTAGTGTATCAACTTTTGAACGAACTGCGCCCAGTAGTTTCCCAGCAATAAGCTGTTAAGTGGAGAAAGACAGACAGACACACAATTAAAGTCTGCTGAGCCCTAGTACTAGCGTACTCGGGGACAATGTGGAGCATTAGACGATTTTCGGAAATAACACCGTCGGGTTTGTATGGGTTGTGAACGAGTTAATGCCCTTGCCTTTTCGTCTGACAAATAACTGTCCACGTGTTTACCACACACCCTTTGCTAGGAACCGGCCCCTCTAATACATGTCCGAGTAAAAAGCAAGAGTAATCACTCTTTCACAAACGATACAAACCCAACAGAGTAATTTTTGGATTTCGTCTAATCGTCTCAAATTTAGCGCAATAATGCGCCATGTATGTCCAGGTTCACGCCAAATGTGAGGCAGAGCGGCAAAGGAACGCCCGAGCCACAAGAGAAGTAAAGCCAGCCTGGGCGTTTAAGGGGATGTGCGGGGGTGATTTTTGAGCTTTTGGGCAGATTTGGGCATTTAGACATTTTGACTGTTTGGAAAACTGTGGTCATTTTTCTTTCAATTTCTGCCGTTGATGTTGCATAAACATGTTTTTTTTGTGCAATAAAAATAAATTCAATACACCAACCCTCGCCTGATTGCGTTCATTTGTCTTGAACTTGCCTTATTATTGCCGATTTTCAACACCTTGATCAGCAAATTTGAGCAGACGACAGGGCGAACACTGCATGACGTTGCTTGCTACATAGCCTCCCCTGTTTGCATGTGACCGTTGTTTCGTTATTTTCCGGACTACTTCGGCTCTAACGGAACATTTTCAATGTAGGTCAATCTACGCCAACTTCCTTATACGGAGAGTATGACGTATGTTGTGATCTTGATTCGTTCAACCGGGGTCACGTGGTACAACAATGGCGCTTGTTTACAAGCAGTGAAAGTACACGCTCCTGTGCAAAAATGGTTCGCACCAAGCCATCAACAACCAGAGGAACCCCAAAATCTACGAAAAAGAGGACAGATCAAGTGAAGAATCAATGGAAGGCGAAGAAATCAGCGCAATCAGCTTTTGTGCTGGCTGACGTGGCAGAATTAGTGCCGGTTTTGGGGTCGTCTGCTAGTGCTACAGTTTCTTGGCGTCGATTCCTTCGACTGAAAACATTCTCGGCACGAAGACAAGAAGTGAGTTCAAAAAAGAATCGTATGAGAGGTTTGTGTCCGGTGGAGTTGACACTAAGTCATCTGCTGCTACTGAAACCATGGTAAAAACCCAGAGGGGTGTTGTAGACTTTGCCGAAGTAGACAGTATGGTTGCAAGTCTGTGCTGTCCACAGTGTAAAAACAAGTGCTTGTCTCTTTGCACAGACTCCAGACCAACAAGTGGCTTGGCAGTATTTGCCCAGGTGAACTGTTCTTCGTGCGAAGAGCCTGTGTATGAACAGTATCTTGCGACAAAATGTAAGGCCAAGACAAAAGTGTTCGACATGAACAGACAGGCAGCGTATTCCTCACTTGCTTGTGGACTGGGAGCCACCACATTCAGAAATTTCTGTGAAAACATGGATTTAGCTGGACTTCACCACAAGACCTTTCATAGTCATACTCATGCCAGCCAACTATTCACACAACTGGAGAAATTCCGGAAGCATGTGTTCAGTGACACTGTTGCATATGTTCGAGAAGTTCATGCAAGATACTGTGGCACTACTCTTGGTGTCGACTCGACACCCTGAACATTATTGTGAGCTATGATGGCACCTGGCTTACTCGTGGACACTCTTCGCACATTGGAGTTGGGTGTGTTGTGGACTTACTTACTGGACTCTGTGTTGATGCCCATGTCATGTGTACCTACTGCCAGGTGTGGAGTCTACGGGGCAGAAGCTGTTTCAGGAAAAGCCAGAGGAGTATGCGGCCTGGCTCGTGGACCACTTGGACAAGTGTGAGGTGAACTATAAAGGTAAATTATATCTGTTTGCACAGACATATTTGAATATAGTTTATTTCAAATTTAAGCAACTTACTCAAATAAAATATAGCAAATTACAAGTAAATGTAATAGTGATGAGTGGATATTATTTTCCATGCATTCCAGTGAAACTGAAAACCAAAACCAAAGGCATGGATGATAGATTAAAAAAAAAAGCGTCATAAAGACAGATCATCAATTTATGATAATAATAATGAAAGTTGTAACACATGCGTAAAAATCCAATTTGTATCTTGAATAGTTCAGGGCATGGGGGAGTGCATGTGTGTGATGAAAATAATAAGAAAACACACACAGATAGATAGACAGACAGAGAGAGAGAGAGAGAGCTGTATCTACAGCATCAAGAGAGATTCACAAGTCTTCAGAATCAACGGGCTTCCCAGAACTGAGGGAGCTAGAATAGTGGTCAGGGGATGGCAAATAGTACATGTATGTGTGGCACAATACAAGTGTATTTAAAAACGTTCAAATGGTATCAATTAATGCATTATGCTTAACGTTTACAATCTAACAATGTTCAGTGCACCTATACCTGCTGCTAGAAATTTAATATTCAGTAATTTGGTAATTCCATGTTTATTTCATTTTTTTTCCGCATTAATTATAATTGAAGTATTAGCTGGACAATGACTGTGAATATTAACACATGCGCGCACACACACACACACACACTTAAAAAATACTCTGTTTGCAAATTACATTTCTTATTTTGTTCTTGTTTGCAGGCTCATCAGGGATGATGGAGGTGGAAGCAGCCCGTGTCATATGGCGTCGATCGGTGAACACCAACAAGCTTCGCTACACAACACTACTGTCGGACGGTGACTCCAAGACTTTTACATAGCTCAACGACATCAAGCCCTATGGTGAGGATATTCACATTGACAAGGAAGAGTGTGCGAACCATGTGAGTAAACGACTTGGTACAGCTCTTAGAGAGTTCAACTTTGGACCTGCTGCTGCTGCCGACTCTGCCCAGTTCTTCGGATTCTAGACTGGACATCACATGAAGAGGCTTGGAGCAGCCAGGATGCACAAGAGGGTGCGGAACAGTCTGAAGGCTGTGAGAGACAAGCAAAGTAAAAGGAGAGACAAAGTGCGGGCAGCCAAGTCAAAGAGACTGGAAGAACTTGTTCAGCTGGAAGGTGGCCCTGCATATGCTGCAGGCATGTTCTAAGTTTTGACTAAATGTTTTAACTTAGACGGGGAATCGAGATGAGGGTCATGGTGTATGTGTGTGTGTATAAAGTGATTCCGAGGAAACTACTGGACCAATCTTGACAAAACTTAACATGAGAGTTCCTGAGTGTGATATCCCCAGATGTTTTTTTCCATTTTTTGGAAAGATGTCTTTGATGACGTCATATCCGGATTTTTTAGGCAGTTGAGGCAGCGCTGTATCACCCTAATTTTTCAACCAAATTGATTGCAATTTTGGTAAAGCAATCTTCGACGAAGTCCGGACTATGGTATTGCATTTCAGCTCAAAATCTTAAAAATAAATTAATGAGTTTGCTTGTTAAAGTTGTCATTAAAATCTAATTTTTAGTAACAAATTAAACCTTGACTGCATTGCATTCCTCATTTTTTCCTGAATTCAAAAATATATAGAAATGTCATGTTCACTCTAACAATGTGCTCATAATTACAGAAAATAGGTTTAGTAAGTACTACATATATGGTCTCATGCTTTGCGGAGACGAGCGTGATCCGTGTCGGTATTGTTAGCCGAGACTATCTAAATGTATCTCGTAGTCTTGGTGATGACTGGTTTGTGGTGTTGATATTTAAGTTTCATACCGATTGACTAAATGTTTTTATATCGCTTTAGGCGACTTGTCATTGTTATTGTGGTTAACATTATTCTCATATATATATTGTGGTTATTGTGGTTATTGTACGCGTGCAATTGATGACTTGGGTACGTTTCGTAATTTGGAGCTAGCTTGTGTGTGTGTGTGTGTGTGTGTGAATGTGAGCGAGTGAGCGAGCTTTTTTTGGTGTGCATGCTGTGATTGGGAGTGTGTGTATGCATTGTTTGTAACTCGGAACAAACAATTTTCCAGGTGTACTGCACATGTTTGAAATAACTTATGTTTTATGTCTTCCCTAACTTTTAAACGGTGTCTCTAAGGTGTGAAAAACATTCCTCAGTGTGGAATTTGGTGATACATGTATGTATTTTGGGTTTAATTACAACTGTCAATGGTTTCAAAACAAATTGTGTGCGTTTTTGCCTTTTCCTCAGTTTGCATGTTTTGACATTTGGGAACAACATGATTTCAAATCTACTGGTTAGATTTCTGTGAAATTCTGCATACTTGTACTTTTACATACTATCTACAGAGTTACCATTTGAATAATGAATCGGAAAAGAAATGTTGGCTTTACGATTTTTTTAATATTAAATTTTACGCAAAATTTCAACATTATGATAAAAAAAATTTTTTTTAAATAACTGTAATACTCACAGAAAAAATAAATGGTAAATCTGTAGATATGATCTAAATCTATATTTATGCAAAATATTGGACAGAAATCGAGCATTTGGATATGGAAAAAACGGTTCCTAAAATCCAATATGGCTGCTGTTTACTTTCCTGTTTCTATAGCAACGACATACACAATAAACAAACACATTAACGTTTTTTAATTCAGAGACCATCAGTATTATAACAAAAGCGACACAAACAGTGCTGATCATCATATATGGAAAATAGCGATTTGGCCCTCACATGGCCTTAATCGCTGAAATAACTCAAGCGATTGCGTAGCGATTAACTAGACATGTATCCCACAGCTAGATATCCTATAGCGATCACATACACTATAATTATGCCAACTTACGGCTGACATACACCGGAGTTACAAACATATGCTCTGAAAAAGTCACCGGTGGCATTTGCAAAATTGCTAAATTTATGAGAAAAAAACACACACTGCGCTCAGAGAGAACCCAGGCTGTTCATGTTTTGTATGTGACCAAGTGGGGGGATGAACTTAACCCATGAAGAAGCCTGTCCAGATCTGAGAAAGAGTTTGCCTTTGCGGGGAGTGTTTCTCTGCACATTGCCACATTACGAAGAAATCTTTTTAGGTCTTCTATTAGTTCAAAATGCTTTTAAGGATCTCTAACATTCAGACACATCTCTTTATACCATTAGTATTACAACTAGTGTTTGAATCTTATTCAAACTTTTTTGTATATGATTCTTGGAGTCATTTTGTCTGAACATTAAAAGCAGATACAACTCTACAAGACAATTTCTATATGGCACTACAAACGGCCATACGATGACTGTTTGGGTCTTTGTGACACGCTTCTGCAATATGATTCTTTGGGTCGTCTTATCAGTTAAAAACGCCTCTGAACTTCTGAACATTAAAAGCAGACAACACTCTGTGTACCATTTGTATTTGTACCGGCACGGTTGGCCTAGTGGTAAGGCGTCCGCCCCGTGATCGGGAGGTCGTGGGTTCGAACCCCGGCCGGGTCATACCTAAGACTTTAAAATTGGCAATCTAGTGGCTGCTCCGCCTGGCGTCTGGCATTATGGGGTTAGTGCTAGGACTGGTTGGTCCAGTGTCAGAATAATGTGACTGGGTGAGACATGAAGCCTGTGCTGCGACTTCTGTCTTGTGTGTGGCGCACGTTATATGTCCCCCCGCGGGTTAGGGGGAAGAATGTACCCGATGCTCCCCAGCATGTCGTAAGAGGCGACTAACGGATTCTGTTTCTCCTTTTACCCTTGTTAAGTGTTTCTTGTATAGTATGTAAGAAATGTTAAGTCCTTTGTACTGGAAACTTGCATTCTCCCAGTAAGGTCATATATTGTACAACGTTGCAAGCCCCTGGAGCAATTTTTTGATTAGTGCTTTTGTGAACAAGAAACAATTAACAAGTGGCTCTATCCCATCTCCCCCCTTTCCCTCGTCGCGATATAACCTTCGTGGTTGAAAACGACATTAAACACCAAGTAAAGTAAAGTAAAACGTTATATGTCAAAGCAGCACCGCCCTGATATGGCCCTTCGTGGTCGGCTGGGCGTTAAGCAAACAAACAAACAAACAAACAAAAAATGTGTATTTGTCGTTGCGAATGGCAATACTAAGACTTGATTGAATCATGTTGGCACGATTCTGTGTATTATCCTCTGAGTTCTGTTTCCGGCTAAAAACGTCCCTGCGCATCTGAACATTAAACGCAGACAACACTCTGTGTACCATTTGTATTTGTCGTTGCAAACGACAATACTGAGACTAGATTGAGTTCTGCTGGCACGCTTCTGTGTATTATCCTCTGAGTTCTGTTTCCGGCTAAAAACGTCCCTGCGCATCTGAACATTAAAAGCAGACAAAACTCTCATGCCATTAGTATCTGTCGCTACAAACGGTCACATGATCCCATCTCCGAAGCGACAGAGCCATACTTAGCCGAGACCTGCCCCGCCCTAACCAAGACTGCTTCGCGCATCGTCGCCGTGAACCGGCATCTCTTCTGCTTCTTCTTCTTCTTCTTCGTCATTTTTCTCATTACACAGATGCACACCTGTCATTAGAATACCCGTGAAATATGGGGTAGCTCTAATTGTCCACGAATCATCACCATTTTCTTCTTCCCAGCTCAGTCATGAGATAATCACACACGCGTAGAAAACTCCTCCCATTTGATCTTTGACGGTGCAGAGTGGCGCAGATTTTCAGGTTAATCTAGTCTTGAAAGGGATGCTGCTCTTCATCATAAGCTCCGCCTCCTAAACGATTTAACTTTTGATTGACAGGGAGACAGGTGCGTGTCTTCACCTGCAGTGTAGTCTTATTGGTGCATTCAGGTGTCAGATATTTAATATAATTATCTACACAAGGCGACAGTTACAGGTAACAAGTGAGGTATTAGCATTTGAAGATAACCGTGTGTGTGAGGACACTTCCTGCGGGTACTGCTTTTGATGCTGCAGAAGTCGAAATCGAACGAGTCATATTTGATGCATCTTTGTGAGTTGAATTTATTTTTTAATCAGACATTGTTTCAATTTGTTCATGATAATCGTAGAATTGACGTTGATTGAAGACGGTATTTGCAAGCTCTGGTGTTAAACCTGTGTTTGTCATCGACAATGTTTCATTTGATAATCGACATTGTTTTCAATCAGCTAAATAACGGTATGTGTTTGATAACTTTGAAACATTACTGTACTAAAACCTTGTGGTTCACTAGTCATTACTAAGAGTTGCCAAACAGTACCAGGAGCTAACGCTGAAAGGAAAAACAATTGGAATTGTAACCAAACTTTGTTATTTGTGCATGAAATTATTTTCTTGCGAGGCAGTGGATGAAATGACGGTATAGTATACTAATCATTCTAAACATAGTTCTTTGCGCTTAAATGTGTTTCGTTTTGACAGAGTTAAATGGATTTTTTTTTCTATTCTCAAATAGCGTGGGGTAAAACAAGGTAAATACATATTAGATTAAAAAATTAAAAAAAGAACTGTTGTTAAAATTGGACATGTAGAAAGAGACTAGCAGGAATACCGAGTTGATTTGTTTTCTCAGTTAATTAATCACTTGAGTAAGCTCAACATTTATTTTTCTAAAGTTCCTTTTCTATAGCTTTCGATTTGTATTAAATTTGAATTAGCTTCTCGTTGCAAATGTGTTTAATCGCGCAGCTTGACTTGTTGTGGAACAAATTAATACTGAGTCAGACAAAAGTACATCGCCGATTAG
>NC_090261.1:48699427-48709427 GCF_037325665.1 Littorina saxatilis | reverse complement strand
TCTTCTTCTTCTACTTCTTCTTCTTCTTCTTCTGTGTTCATAAATAAATAATTTGATTACATAATTGATTAATTCATTAATCTAAAATAATAATTAAAAAATAAATGAAAATAGATAAATAAATAAATAATTAATTGAATAAATAGAAAACAAATGGGGGAAAAAAAACAAATAAAATAAAGGGTGTTTCAATCACAAGAGCGCTTATTGATATTGCATGACATGTTTTAACCATATCAGGTTGTATGCGTTGTCCTGAAAGTTTTTTGTTTGTTCTAATTCGGTCTGAGAAATCTCACCGTCTTCCATTTTCAATTTTGTTCAAGCACTACAGCAAAAGACGGCATGCTTTCCAAGTATCGACAGAAATTTGTATCATGATAACTAGATACGTCAAATCCTATGTCGAGTGTCAAAACACGCTATCCACTGAGTCAATGGGGATCCAGTACTTGTCGTTCCTTTCATCGTTTGATGCCGCACGAAGTCTTTGCCACCCGGGGCCTACGTGGTGCTGGATTCGCCTTCGACAGATTGATTGCAAGATATTTTCAAACACTGAGTGTAGAAGGATGAAAGTAATGTCGACATCAGTTTTCTCCATTTGTCGTCGCCCACCGGTTATATCCGATTCATTCGTAGAAGCGTTCGACGGCTTCGAATCAGTATCAAATTTGCAATGCTTCTTCTTGGTCCATGTGTACATGAATTACCGTCAACCCTAATTCTTATTTTCATCATACAACTTTAATATCCTCCGTTTTCAATCCGCAAACGTGAAGAAATACACATTGTCGTTGAATCGTCAGGACGACAAAAGCACGGAGCTCCTCTGTGAAGCTTCTATTTGGGGAAGAGAGGAAGTTGAAGATTGGCCTCCCTTTGACTTTTTACCCAAACCTATGTCACGCGACCTTTTACGCGAAAGGTTCGAAATTATTTTATCGGCAGGTGAACTGTTACGGGAAGCTGCCAAACTAAATTAAATTGTGTATATAGTAAAACACACAAACACAAAGACGAAACGTCGCTTTGATTTCAGATTGTTTAGACTACACCTCGTGAGATAAGTAAGGCGCCCTATAGTTCATATTAGTAACAATAACCAGAATAAAGGTTATATTAATCTTAATAAAAAAAAATCCGTATGTTTTATGCTGTTAACTTATGTGCGTTTTACACGTGTGGTGTGTGTCTACATGTCTGAAAAAATGTTTTAGTTTTCTAAAATGTAAGTTTTAACACCTATAGCAGACAGGTGTAGATGGGTCATAGACAATGTGTCATCTTAAAACATGTACTTATTAAAACTTCAAAATTCTTGTCAGGCCTAAAAACAAATGTATGATTACGGGAACCCTACCAAACCTATTTTTGTCCTAGCCCGCCCTTATCTTTTTACATTTAGTCAAGTTTTGACTAAATGTTTTAACATAGAGGGGGGATTCGAGACGAGGGTCGTGGTGGGGGCCCGGTAGCTCAGTTGGCAGAGCACTGGACTTGTGATCGGAAGGTCGCAGGTGCGAATTAGCGCCGGGACGGACACGGGTCAACTTTATGTGCAGACCCAGAGATGGAAGCCATGTCCCATCCCCGTGTCACCACAATGGCACATAAAAGACCTTGATCATTCTGCAATAAGTGCATGTGGCTGAATACACCTAAACACGCAGACACCTGGGTAGCGCGACTCCATTGCTGCTAGCTTTCCACTGGGAGGAAGCGACCCGAATTTCCCAGCGATGGGACAATAAAGTAATGAAAATGAAAATGAAATGAAATGTATGTGTGTGTGTGTGTGTCTGTCTGTCTGTCTCTGTGTGTGTGTAGAGCGATTCAGACTAAACTACTGGACCGATCTTTATGAAATTTGACATGAGAGTTTCTGGGTATGATATCCGCAGACATTTTTTTTCTTCATTTTTTTGATAATGTCTTTGATGACGTCATATCCGACTTTTCGTGAAAGTTGAGGCGGCACTGTCACGCTCTCATTTTTCAGCCAAATTGGTTGAAATTTTGGTCAAGTAATCTCCGACAAAGCCCGGACTTCGGTATTGCATTTCAGCTTGGTGGCTTAAAAATTAATTAATGACTTTGGTCATTAAAAATCTGAAAATTGTAAAAAAAATAATTTTTTTTTAAAAAAACGATCCAAATTTACGTTCATCTTATTCTCCATTATTTTCTGATTCCAAAAACATATAAATATGTTATATTTGGATTAAAAACAAGCTCTGAAAATTAAAAATATAAAAATTATTATCAAAATTAAATTGTCCAAATCAATTTAAAAACACCTTCATCTTATTCCTTGTCGGTTCCTGATTCCAAAAACATATAGATATGATATGTTTGGATTAAAAACACGCTCAGAAAGTTAAAACGAAGAGAGGTACAGAAAAGCGTGCTATCCTTCTCAGCGCAAGTACTACCCCGCTCTTCTTGTCAATGTCACTGCCTTTGCCGTGAGCAATGGACTGGCGATGCTACGAGTACACGGTCTTGCTGCATTGAATTGCGTTCAGTTTCATTCTGTGAGTTCGACAGCTACTTGACTAAATGTTGTATTTTCGCCTTACGCGACTGGTTGTTTGTTTTAATGTTTCAACGCCAATAATTGTAAACATGAATTAAGTGTCATGTTAATGTGCATTGAGCAGAAAGAAACAGGGTTTCCATCCTAAAATTACTTTCTGCGCCATTTTGATTGTCTCTTCTTGGTCCTCGTGAGTTTATTCAACCTGCTTGTAATCCATGGCCAGGTACGCATTATACTATAAACATTTTAAAGATACCCAGTGTGAATAATGAAATAATAAATCTGTTCTTATATATGACGCTAATCACCAATAAAATGACGGTCGCACGGCAACAAAAAACTTCAAAATGTCACCCATAAGAACGTTCAGGCAACGGGGGCCTGGTAGCTCAGATGGTGGAGCGCTGGGATTGCGATCCGCGTGTTCGAACCCGTGGCGGGATGGGTACGGGTCAACTTTTTGTACAGACTCAGAGACGGTATCCATGTCCCACCCCATGTCACCACTGTGGCACGTAAAAGACCTCGGTCTCCTCGCGAGCAGCTACTGTAAATGCACAGCATGCACTGTAAATAACATAAAGATCTAAAGTAGGCGGATTTTGAAGCAAACAATCAAACAAACAAACAAACAGGTACAGTCCTGTTCAAAGTATTATTACACTAACATTGCACATACAAATCCACCATAACACGGATAATTGAGAATAAATTTATCAGTAATGTTCTAAAAAATGGATTCCGTCAATAAAGCTTATGGCTTCTTTACACCATGCAGGCAGCAAAAAGAAAGATGGCGGCGGAAAGAAGCGGAAGTTGGGACGAAACCCGCGAGTTCCCTTCACACAACACCAGGTGGCAGTGCTGGAGGAGAAGTTTCGGCGAACCCACTATCTGTCCAGCATGGATGTGGCGGAGTTGTCCACTGCTCTCAACCTGTCTGAAACAAGGGTAAGTTATGTGTGTGTGTGTGTGTGTGTGTGTGTGTGTGTGCGTGCGTGCGTGCGTGCGTGCGTGCGTGCGTGCGTGCTGCGTGCGTGAGTGTGTGTGTGTGTGTGTGTGTGTGCGAGCGTGAGTGTGCGTGCGTGCGTGCGTGTGTGTGTATGTGTGTGTGTGTTTGTGTGTGTGTGTGTGTGTGTGTGTATGTGTGTGTGTAAAAATCCTAAAGAACTGCTAAAAACAAGTCTACAAAAACATAAAACACAGCAAATTAAGTTTGTTAAAAGCATTCTTTCTTTTTGGGGAAATATAATGGATATCATTTAACCATAAAAATAGAATAATGCACATCTAAGTTAATTTCTTGCGATTAATTTTTATACAAAAAAAGAGGACAAATCTTCTAAATTAAAAAGGGGCATAAAACCGAATGCCTATTGCTTTTCAATAATTGTAGCAAATACAGTTTCTGTGTCTTCTTGTTTTGTCTTCCGTTGTTTGTTTTGTTGTTGCTTTTCTGTTTTATGGGTACGAAATATCGGCTTATGGGATATAAAATGATTGTACCCCAAAAAATTAAGAATGACATTTTAAGCTAATTTACCGTGCTTCCCACCTAAAAAATATAAACTAAAACAAAACAAAGGAAACTTAAAGCATAAAAACCGAGTGCTACTGCTTCCAATCATCTTGGCAATTACTGTCACTTATTTGTTTGCTGTTGCCTATTTATTATTTTTATTTGCGAGATTAGCAACGTATTCTACAAATGTCATCCGTTCATATTTAATTTCCATATTTCTGGTATTTCAATTGTGTTTTTAATAATAACTAGTAGTCAAGTACCCGGCTTCGTTATAATTATAATTGCTTCTACTGGCCTATATTTGAATAGCGCGAAGCAATACAATATACTGTGTTTTCCGCGCTGAAAACACCTATAAGGGTTAAAATAACAAAACAAAAAGAAAAAAACTTGACTAAATGTAAAAACAACAGAACCCAGATTTCGTAAACCCTTCATCAAATTTTCGTCAGCCTGTCGCTGACTTCTTCAGGGTGGGAATGAAAGAAAATAAAATATCAGGTAAAATACCATCAAAATTGCCCAAAAGGACTACAAAGAAAATATGCACACAATTTGTTTTCAAACTTGTCATATGAGTTCTTTTATTTTTTTCTCTCTGATGTTTCATCCCTTTTCTTTTTTTAAAATGTCTTTGTGTTTGCTGTTATTTGGTTGTCCTGCCACCTGTAAACCATCTGAATGCATTTTGTGAAAAAAAAGACGTGGGGCTTTGTTTTTGTTTGTTTTGTTTTTCTTGTTTGTTTGTTTGATTTGTTGTTGGGGTGGGTTTTTTGGTCTGTACTTAATAACATTCCAGATGACGACCCATTTGAGCAAAGCCTTTTGTTCTACTTCCTAGAGAGAAAGTTTGAGAGAGAGAGACAAGACAAGACAAGACGAGAGAGAGAGAGAGAGAGAGAGAGAGAGAGAGAGAGAGAGAGAGAGAGAGAGAGAGAGAGAGAGAGAGAGAGAGAGAGAGAGAGAGAGAAAGAGAGAGAGAGAGAGAGAGAGAGAGAGAGAGAGAGAGAGAGAGAGAGAGAGAGAGAGAGAGAGAGAGAGAGAGAGAGAGAGAGAGAGAGAGAGAGAGAGAGAGAGAGAGAACTCGAACTCAAACTCAAACTCGAACTCAAAAACTTTATGAGGGATGATAGCATTAGGTCCATATGGTCCTTTCTTACAGCTAGTCCCTACTATAATACACACATAAAACGGAGAATAAGTATGAAGAATAACAAAACATAAATCAAAATAAAACACAATTATGTACGGAAAAGTATAAAAATGGTGCTTGTTAATGGAAGCATACTATACACTCTCTCTTTCACGCATCCTCACACACACTCGCACAAAATGTACACCGACTTAGTCGTTAGAGAGTTGTTTTCGGAGCTGTCTTTTAAAAGAAGATAATGACTGACAGGCAGACAGACAGAGACAGAGAGAGAAAGAGAGAGAGAATATGATGATGATGATGATGATGATGATGATGATGATGATGATGATGATGATGATGATGATGATGATGATGATGATGATGATGATGATGATGATGATGATGATGATGATGATGATGATGATGATGATGATGATGACAGACAGACTCCCCACTCTCAAACTAAACTGTATAAAAAGTCATTTTTTCTGTCTTCGACTTCCCTGTGGAATGAGCTTCCAGATACTGTAAAACAACTTGATTCTATTGGGTTATTTAAAAAACGTATTAGTTCTGATGATTCTGTTGTTCCCTCGTATAGATACACATCTGATCGAAAATCAGAAATTATCCATTGCAGACTGAGATTGAGGATCAGCAATCTAAATAGTGATCTATTTGACAGACATTTAATTCCCGACCCGTCATGCACTTGTGGTTATCCTGTTGAAAATGCTGAGCACTATATTTTTCATTGCCTCGTATCTCTTCAAATACGTGAAGTCACCTTGTCAACACTGCCCAACTATGATTTGCTAACCGCTAATGATTTTCTGTATGGCAATAGAGACAAGTCAGACAGGGAAAATGCATTGGTATTTGACCTGTTACTCAGGTTTATCTTATTAAGCAAACGTTTTGAATAATGAATGCATTTATCTCATCCATGTTCGAAACGACCATGTGCACTACTGTTTACATTTTCTTGTTCTGGTAGTATTCTATTTTTTACCATGTGGAAGTCATTGTGTGCGTGTGTGTGCGAGTGAGTGTGCGAGCGCGTGTGAGTACTGTTGTTAGTTTAGCATTGTGTTTTTTGTTCCTTTTATTGTTACATGTTTGTCTACCATAATTCACCATTACTATTTTGACATTATTTCAAACTTGTTATATTACAATCGTCCGCCAAATTTCATTTGCTTTTAAGAGTACGCTCATAAGCCTAGCTTGTTGTGCTCCATGTTCCTTATTTCATGTATGCGGCAATATTCCAATGAAATTTACTGAATAAACTTGTTTAAACCAATTAGAACAAACGGACACATAGGCAAACAAACGAACAAACAAGCAAAGAAACAAACATCACAGTGACAAAATAAGCGAGTAAGTAAAACAAAACAAAATAATAAGCAAACAAACATACACATTGAAAATGAAATAGCAATCAACAAGCAAGGAAAACCAGCAAAATGTTGATTGAGGTTATACATATAATGTGACCGACTGTAAAACTCACACAATACCAACGTGGACATGTATGCCTACAATGATAAAGCTTGTGTCATTAAGCTTTTCCCGGTGTTGACAACTTAACTTGCATATGTTAAGACCAATATTGCCATATGATAATAATAATTGTCAGTAAGTACTGGTGTCACATGACTGATGTGAACCAGTTGATTGGCTAATGGCGATGCGCTAAAACTGTTAGCGCACTCTTGGAGTGCGCTAACTTTTCCACAGAGCGTATTCTTACGCCCTTTACCTAAGCAAGACTGTGCTCTCATCCTCAGAATTAATTACTGACATGTAGCTTATATTTTCCACAATACCAAATGACCATAAATTCCCTGCTTCTCAATTAAAGCAGAAGTGGGTTTTTTTTCTGACAGATTGCATGTGCCTGTGCCACAGTGCGGCTGCCACTGATCTAAAAATACAAGCCGCTGTGTTTCATCTAATTCTCGCCGACTTGCATAGATTCTTCTCATCGTGTTAGTGGCATGTAGCTTATCATCCACATTACCAAATGATGAGTTAATATAAAATTCCCACCCGCTAGCAGAAAACACAAGTGTTATTCCGATATCGTACCAGCTAGACCAGTTTGGAAGACTGACTCGATCGACTCTGTCATACGTAGCCGCACTGACTACACTGAAATACGACTGCATCAGTTCAGTAAATGAATGGTTTCCGAATTATTATTTCAAGGCAAGAACAATCGTAATCGAAAACGTGTAGGGTTCAGAACGTTCTTACCATTATAAGACTTATTACCAGCGTGCCTCGTGCGTGCAGACTCAGTCAGTGCAGACTGCATGCAGTGGTTTGATTGCCCTAGCAGACGACATAAACCCCGCTCAGCAAATTAACATGTTGGGCAAATTATGTGAACGAAAAAACGATGGGGATATAATACGTGTAGGGTTCAGAGCATTCTTACCGTTCATATTTAGTATCAGACTCCCCGATGACTGAAGATACAACACGAGAAATATGCCACATTTGTTTTGAAAATGTGCGAACCGTCGAGTCCCGCGGCTTTGAGTCAATTCAAGGGGAGTCACTCCGCACAGTCAATCCGTCGAAGCTCGACTGACTGGAGCCTTTCGAATCGCAAATAATGAAGAGCACAGCCCTTCCTCCGAGTTCAAATGAGGTCTCTCTGAAAGATCATCACTGTTCAGATTAACGCTACACTGGAATTTACCAACAGAAATTAAAATGCGTGTGACGAAAGCACGACACACTTGAGACACCCCACACAAAAGTAGATCTTTACTGTACACGACCTGACCACACAGTTATGCCTATTCAAATGCGCGTTGCAAAATGTGCGCTTGGAATCTTCTTTTTTCTATGGCGGTACTGACAATATCGTTATTGAAACAATCCCAGTGCACTAAGGGATTTATAGAGCAAATCTCGAAAATAATTATTGAACTCAGCGCTATGCGCTTCGTTCAATAATGAATTTTCTCGATTTGCTCTATAAATCCCTTAGTGCACTGGGATGTCTCAATAACTTAAATAATAATAATAATAATAATAATAATAATAATAATAATAATAATAATAATAATAATAATAATAATAATAATAATAATAATAATAATAATAATACATAATATTTATATAGCGCATGTATCC
The DNA here is from genome assembly GCF_037325665.1 of Littorina saxatilis. NCBI lineage: Eukaryota > Metazoa > Mollusca > Gastropoda > Littorinimorpha > Littorinidae > Littorina > Littorina saxatilis. The sequence goes on along the minus strand of NC_090261.1, from coordinate 48,701,072 downwards.
AGGGTTTAACCCTGCTCAAAGCGCTGAAATCGACACAGACATATCTAGGTAGACATGTAATAATTATGCAGTGCTCGTTTAAAACTCTTAAGCGAGGTTAACGATCTTATTACATATGGAGGTCAGTTCCACACTATATAGCCAGTGAAGGCCTGACTAGTTTGAAACAAATCGATCCGGGGTATTGGTGGCAGAAAACTGAAAGACCCGTATCTTTCAGTAACTCGGTGAAACAGGTCCTGAATAATTATAGTTGGGCACTTCGTCATGATATGCTTTATACATTATTACAGCGTTATTAAACTGTTTAACTAGAGACAAATAATTCAGCATCTTCAACTTCAAATCAGCTGACATTTGCGGACCATGTGGTGGAGGAGTGTGTGTAGAATTGGCGGAGGAGGTGTGTGTGTGTGTGTGTGTGTGTGTGTGTGTGTGTGTGTGTGTGTGTGTGTGTGTGTGTGTGTGTGTGTGTGTGTGTGTGTGTGTGTGTGAGTGTGTGTGTGTGTGTGTGTGTGTTTCCACATACATACGCACGCACGCACACACACACGCGCACCTCCCCCAAACACACACACACACACACACACACACAAACACACACACACACCTCCTCCGCCAATTCCTCCACACACACAAGAAACTTTCCACTGTTTCCCTCTTAGAGAAAAAAAAGCAAAACCCGAAGCAAAAAACGCTTCCGTTTACTGAGAGGTCGGAGCCTGGGGACACTAAGAGAGGATCGAATGTTAAACACCCCAAACACTTCTTTGTTCTTGCCCAGACCTAAGCCATTCGACACCCCCTCTTCTCTTCTTTTCCAATTTCTTGTCTGAGTCAGGTGACTATTTTCACGAAGCAAAGACACCTCAACTACTTGACTGATTAATCAGTTTGCTGTCTGCTAGCTCTCTACCAATCTATGCGTTGACGTTTTGTTAGCTTAGTTCTTCGGCCTCTTCCGGAAAAAAAGCTTAAAGGTCCTTGTCTACATTTTTATACCGAAATCGCCATTTGACCATTAAAATGCAGAGTCTATTATCTACAAATATCAACAATACACCCCCTTTCGATCAGGAAAGACGAAGCCAGTGTCGCCGTTTGAAAATTCATTGTAGTATTCCAGCGTAGTACTCATAGTAGGATATCCTTATTTGGAAAATGCCAAGCGCAAAACTCCTCTCAAATCCCGTGCATTTCGTGCGTTTAAAAAAAAGCGTTGACAGCGCTCCAGTGTCAAACTGTTGCTGCACTTGTTTGGGCGTGGCTATAAGCATAGTGACATGAATTTGATTGGTCAGTATTTTTAGGCAAAGCACATGTTCTCAGCAAACAGAAAACAAAATATTGGAAGCGTGAGTCACGCTACCCAAAAATAAAATCTTTTTTTTACATATATTTTTTGTTATATAACTTTTTTCCCCATGGTTCATTCATCCTCTGACATAACTTTTTAGCGAAATCTAACCTTTAAGATTATTGAAAAAAAGCAAACATGCAGACGACCACCTTTAACCCTCACTCACTCTATTACACATGTCGCATTCATTGAGAGCGCTTACTTCCCCGTGTTTCTTAGATCGTCCCAGCAACTTCAGGGAAGGAGAAGGATAAGGATAAGATTTCATATAGTCCTGTGAGGGTT
>NC_090261.1:48657958-48695458 GCF_037325665.1 Littorina saxatilis | reverse complement strand
AGTGAAATTGACAAGAAGAGCGGGGTAGTAGTTGCGCTAAGAAGGATAGCACGCTTTTCTGTACCTCTCTTTGTTTTAACTTTCTGAGCGTGTTTTTAATCCAAACATATCATATCTATATGTTTTTGGAATCAGGAACCGACAAGGAATAAGATGAAAGTGTTTTTAAATTGATTTGGACAATTTAATTTTGATAATAATTTTTATATATTTAATTTTCAGAGCTTGTTTTTAATCCGAATATAACATATTTATATGTTTTTGGAATCAGCAAATGATGGAAAATAACATAAACGTAAATTGGGATCGTTTTATAAATTTTTATTTTTTTTTACAATTTTCAGATTTTTAATGACCAAAGTCATTAATTAATTTTTAAGCCACCAAGCTGAAATGCAATACCGAACCCCGGGCTTCGTCGAAGATTACTTGACCAAAATTTCAACCAATTTGGTTGAAAAATGAGAGCGTGACAGTGCCGCCTCAACTTTCACGAAAAGCCGGATATGACGTCATCAAAGACATTTATCAAAAAAATGAAACAAACGTATGGGGATATCAATCCCAGGAACTCTCATGTCAAATTTCATAAAGATCGGTCCAGTAGTTTGGTCTGAATCGCTCTACACGCACGCACGCACACACACACACACACACATACACCACGACCCTCGTTTCGATTCCCCCTCGATGTTAAAATATTTAGTCAAAACTTGACTAAATATAAAAAACGTGACTCAACATTTGCCGTGTTATAAAACAGTAAAAATGCCGATGTTAAGAATAAATTGATACAAATAATGTCATTGTCTTGATTAAAACATTTTTGTCAAACTTGTTCACTAACTCCGGCTGGCATATTGGCCCTTGCGTGCACGCGCGCGCTCTTTTATGTGTGTCTATGTGTGTGTGTGTGTGTGTCTTTCTGCCCGTCTTTCTGTTTGTCCGTCCGTTTGCCTGCATGCGTCTGGTTTAGAGGGGACAAAAAAGGAAGAAAAAGGTAAAGAAAAACATAAATGGACACACCCTATGCGGATACATCCAGAAGAAAGATATGTGGTCCCTTAATTACTTTAAAACGAATAGTCAAAGTGGCAGCACCATCTGGTTTTGAAATGAAACACCACCGCTCCGATGACTTCGGTGATGTTACCGACAATTTCTCATGTCACCAATACCTCCCCTTAACCCACCACCTTACACTAAAAAACACTCACTAGTATTTGGGCCATCTGTGTCTGTGGTAGGGGAGGGGTGGGGGGCGGCGGCGGCGGCTGTTTTTTGTTCTCTGTTTTAACTTCTTATTCTTTTTTTTTTCTTTTTTTAATTCTGTTTTGTTTTTAATATTTGGTGTGTTTTACTTTTGTGTGTGTGTGTGTGTGTGTGTGTGTGTGTGTGTGTGTGTGTGTGTGTGTGTGTGTGTGTGTGTGTGTGTGTGTGTGTGTGTGTGTGTGTGCATCGAAACGTCTGTTTTTGACCTCCAATGGTGCGAAATAAGGTAGAAGAAGTCTGAGTGTAAATTAACTGACAATACAAAACAAGTCGGAAAATTGAAGTCTCACAAATACCGTCCTTCCTGCGTCAACAATCATGCTTACTGTCAGCATGATCTAGCCATGGAGGCTTTTGCTTTAAATAAGAGCCCTCTTCCATTTTGTCACAAACACAAATTTAGCAGCCTGTTTGTTTTCTGTGAAGAATGAAAACTGTTTCCTGCATTAATTTAGTAGATTGACAAACGTGTCACTTGGCATTGCGAAATTAATTGAACAAACATTTCTCACTCTGTACAAAATGCAGCCACACGATTGACTTTAAGGACGCTTTTAAGTTGAAGGGTTAAATGCTCTTATCCTATCTTATGTAAACAGTGGACAGATCGATGGATGTCTTCATGGTTGCTTGTACGAAAAAGAAATTATGGTTCTTGAAACAGGGTTTTCACTGTAACAGTATCCCTTACTGATCTTTAATTTGTGTACCTGAGCCAGAAGTCATTTGAGACTGTCTGCTACCTGGATAGTACAAACAAGTCGTAATTACTTTGTATGCGCACTAGTATTGATAACGATTAAGTGTTAAAGTCATTATTTGATTTCTGTTTAAAAGTGATTGGTTTCTGAAAGTATAAAGAGTGCTGAGGCAATAAATGACCCAAAAATACTGACCTTAACGCGCTTATTTAAAAAAAAATCACGACTGAAACATGCATTTAGGGTATCAGATTTTTGTTTTCTTTTTACTCAAATTACAACTGAAAAGTTGCTTAAGATTCTTCTGTAAACAAATTAACAACCAAAGGATCACACCTGAACAAGGTTTATGGAGGAACAAAACATAACACAAATCATCACAGCAGTACATTTTTTTAAATCACACGTTATATCCACTTGTTTAATCTAATTGTAAGCATGGAACACAAACAAACACAAAAATCAAACGTGTAAAAGTGGTTTAACCTTCTTAAAACTGTGTTACATCCTAAGTAAGTTATACCTTTAACCACAGTAAAAGCATTTTTTTTAAATTGAACTCTGAGGCTCCTACTACCCTTACCCCCAACACATTTTTGACAGAAAACAGGTGTTTACCCATTTTGTCTACCCTGTCAAAAGTAAAACTGCAATTAAGTTCATCTGATAATTCTTCTTGTCGTTTTCGCAGGTCAAGATTTGGTTCCAAAACCGCCGAGCGCGGGAGCGCCGCGAAAGAGAGGCTTCCCAGCGTGCTCAGCTGCTTACCCAGAAAACCTACCAACCGCTGTCCATCCCGACGGTCACGTGGGCTCTGACGTCACAGCTGGCGCCTTCGCCCTTCACTGCCGCGCAGTATCGGAACGACATAAACTTCCGGGCGGGTCTTTTGTCGTCTGCGTTCAGCGCGTTTTCTACACCGGAAACTCAACCCCCGTCCACGTGCGCCTGGCCCGAAAAACACAACAGTGATGACGACAGTTGTTACTGAAACCACCGGCATGGACAATGAGTGTAATGGGTAACATTCACGGACACAGTAGTATACATGTTGTGCTAACACGATTCCGAAAGTAAAAGAATGGTTTCGTCCCCAAAACCTTGCTGCGGGATGATGGGAATGATGACTGTTTTTTTTTTACTGAAAACACTTTGTTTGTTTGTTTGCTTAACGCCCAGCCGACCACGAAGGGCCATATCAGGGCGGTGCTGCTTTGACATTTAACGTGCGCCACACACAAGACAGAAGTCGCAGCACAGGCTTCATGTCTCACCCAGTCACATTATTCTGACACCGGACCAACCAGTCCTAGCACTAACCCCATAATGCCAGACGCCAGGCGGAGCAGCCACTAGATTGCCAATTTTAAAGTCTTAGGTATGACCCGGCCGGGGTTCGAACCCACGACCTCCCGATCACGGGGCGGACGCCTTACCACTAGGCCAACCGTGCCGGTCTGAAAACACTGAAAGTGAGTGTAATGGGTAACATTCACGGACACAGTAGTATACATGGTGTGGTAACGGATTCAAAGTAAATAAAGAATGGTTTCGTCCTCAAAACCTTTCTGCAGGACGATGGGTATGATGACAGTTTTTACTGAAACCACCGGCACGGACAGTGAGTGAAATGGGTAAAAATCACAGACACACTAGTAGTATACATGTTGTGGTTACAGATAACTGTAAACGAACAAACGGTTTTTCCCCCAAAGCCTTAATCCTACGGGACAATTGGTAATATTCAAGGACTGTATCTCAAAGGAAGTCTTTGCAAGGTACCGGGTTTTGCAGACGTAAAGGACTGCCGGGACGTGTTCAAGATGCGGTACAATCGTGGTGAAAAGTAACAATGTTTTATATTAATATTCGATTAATTCCTCAAGGGACAGAGGTTCCTGACGGACTGTTGATGGAGAGTGATACTTTGGGACACCGCACTTGAATTGTACTGTGAAATGCTGTTTTGCATACAATCTCAAAAAGCGTATAAGCGCAGCCTATAGTGTTTCCATCCACAAAATTAACTTTCAAAATAGTTCAATAGTAAGTACGTGTAAGTGTTTGTGTACTACTTTGTGTATGTGAAAAAAAAAGCCGTCGCGAAGTTCATGAATAGGATCAGTGGTTTATTGGTTTGACGTTCGAAAGTGTCTGCTTTACTGTGGGACAGATTGCTATACTTCTTGCCGCGCTTCGTCTGTGGCAAAGGCATGGTTCACATCATGACAAACACGTATTTAAAGGCATAGCTCTTTCCGTGCAAAACATTATGTATTATGTCTGAACAACTAGTCCATAACATACCAACAACCAAAGCCTGTAAGACATGAAGTAACATTGTTGTCGTCGTCGTCGTCGTGAATACTCACTATCTCAGATCTGCCCAGACTGTTCAAATATATAAGACTATCCCTCCACTTAAACACAATAAAAATCAACATCCGGACTGCTTGCTGCATGCAGAGTTTTGATCCCGTGCGTACGTGTTATGTTTCTTTCACAATTTCTGATGTTATATATCTATATATATATATATATATAGCCTATGTTTGTACACATAGCTGTTGTCCTTGGGGCTATGAATGAACCACCGTATGCCGAAAAGGATGTATATTTGTACAGAAATGTTGGTTGTGCTAAAAATGTTTAAATGGGAAAGAGACTTTTTTTTAGGTCTCCGGTAGCCACGCCATGCATGCGTGATAAATTCTACTATCGTCCTCTATGTGAATATTTGTAAATGAGAAAAAGATACGTGTTAGTACTTAAGTATAGCCATGCCCTGCGTGCTAAACCTTATGTACATGTTCTCCTGTGTGTATACATGTTTAAGTGTAAGCGCTGGTGTACTTTCCTCTGCTCAGACGGAAACTGTTTTGTTGTTGTCATCTATTTGTGTTGTTATGATCTCACCTCACATGTACTTTTGTATTATACAAATGGATGGTTGAATAAAACATTGTGCAATCCAAAATGATTTCACCTGTTTAATTGCACATACTATTGCAAAGTAAACATATGAACTCCCATGCACACTTACAATGTAATCTCGGGGAAATAACCGGTGAGTTCTGACATTCAAAATCCTTATGTGGTCTTATTTGTAACAAATTCTGGTCTGGTGTTATAAGTCACGCAATCTTGTCCGACCTTATTTGTCAAAAGTTCTGTTCTGGTCTCTCTACCAGTCACACATTCTAGCCCAGCCTTCTTTGTAACAAGTTCTGGTCTAGCTGGCTTTGTCTTGTATTTGTCTTGTCTTGTTTATCAAAACTTCTAATCTTGTCCCACACATATTCTGGTCTAGCAATGTTTTTAACAAGTTTTAATGTGTGTGTGTGTGCGTGTGTATGTGTGATATTGCGATTATGTGTGTGCGTGTGTACGTGCGCGCACATGTGTATGTATGTGTGTGTGTGTGTGTGTTAGTGTGTTATTGCAAGTATGTGTGTGCGTGTGTACGTGCGCGCACGTGTGTATGTGTGTGTGTGTGTGTTTGTGTGTGTGTGTGTGTATGTGTGCGTGTGTGTGTACGTGCGTGCGTGGACGTATGTGTGTGGGTGTATGTGTGTGTGTTTGTGTGTGTGTGTGTTATTGCAAGTATGTGTGTGCGTGCGTACGTGCGCGCACGTGTGTGTGTGTGCGTGTGTGTGTTTGTGTGTGTGTGCGCGCGCGCGTGTGTGTGTACGTGCGTGCGTGGACGTATGTGTGTGTGTGTGTGTGTGTATGTGTTTTATTGCAAGTATGTGTGTGCGTGCGTACGAAAGCGCACGTGTGCATGTGTGTGTTTGTGTGTGTGTGTGTTTGTGTGTGTGTACGTGCGTGCGTGGAAGTGTGTGTGTGTGTGTGCGTGTGTGTGTGCGTGCGTGTGTGCGTGTGTGTGTACGTGCGTGCGTGGGCGTGTGTGTGTATTAGGGTAGTCAAAGATGGATCGGAGCTACATTGTGTCCCCTATTTCTTTCAAAAGCAAATTGCACACCTTATCTGTACGTTTACTGCTTTTAAATTATTACACCCCCGTTATAGGGGTGTGTATAGGTTTCACTGGATGTGTTTGCTTGTTTGTGTGTTTGTGTGTTTGTGTTCGCATATAGATCTCAAGAATGAACGGACCGATCGTCACCAAACTTGGTGAACAGGTTCTATACATTCCTGAGACGGTCCTTACAAAAATTGGGACCAGTCAAACACACGGTTAGGGAGTTATTGGTGGATTAAGAGTGACATATTAATGGTCAAAGGGAAATAACCTTCTCAGTTGGTGGCAGTGAGAATGGTTATTTCCCTTTGACCAACGGGGGTGTTTTTCCTACCTCGACGTACCCTTTCGCAATGGACCCTGTGTTTACATTCTGACTTCTGACTTCTGACTTCTGACTTGTGACTTGTGACTTTTGACTTGTGACTTGTGACTTGTGACTTCTGACTTCCGACTTGTGACTTGTGACTTGTGACTTGTGACTTGTGACTTGTGACTTCCGACTTGTGACTTGTGACTTCTGACTTCTGACTTCTGACTTCTGACTTCCGACTTTTGACTTTTGACTTTTGACTTTTGACTTTTGACTTTTGACTTTTGACTTCTGACTTCTGACTTCTGACTTCTGACTTTTGACTTTTGACTTTTGACTTTTGACTTCTGACTTCTGACTTCTGACTTTCTCTCTTCTGACTTCTGACTTCTGACTTCTGGTAAGGACGGGGGTGTTTTTCCTACCTCGGAGGAATTTCTTGTTTTTTCTGCACTAGTCTCCCCTGGATCAGGTCTCCTATACGGTGGTTGGCGACAATTTACGTGGTCAAAGGGAGGCACGCCTGTGTGGGACTTTGCTGTGTGAGATGATGCATGGTTATCTCCCTTAATAACTGAATCGTTCGACGTCTTTATCTCATCTGACCTACAGAAAATTGTGATAAAGGTGGGGGAAATAAATTCGTGTTTGTTTGTACTTTGTGTTTGTTTATTTATCGTTGCACGAGAATACGGAAAAGGCTTGAATGGGTTCTCCCTTTAATGGGAAATTTTCCCCAATTCTATGGCCGGTAACGACTGGCTAAGGGGAGTAAGAAAAGTAACGATTAGCCGAAGAGAGCTTTTTCGAACCAAATGAGAGAGAGAGAGAGAGAGAGAGAGAGAGAGAGAGAGAGAGAGAGAGAGAGAGAGAGAGAGAGAGAGAGAGAGAGAGAGAGATTGGTTATTATTGTTTATAGGAGGAGGAGAGACAGAGAGACAGAGAGAGACACACAGAGAGATACAGACAGGCAGACAGACCGACAGACAGACAGAGACAGACAGACAAATAGACAGACAGACAGGCAGACAGACCGAGAGACAGACCAAGAGACAGACCGACAGACTGACAAGACAGACAGACAGACAGACAGACAGACAGACAGACAGACAGACAGACAGATAGACAGACACATATAGACATACAGAAAGAAAACCGGACACAATACATGCATATCGCGCATCTGAACAAGCTGCTTTAAATATTGCTGACTTGCCTGACACTAATGCTTGCTAACCCAGCCTTGTGCCCTTTAAATCTGAACAGAATAAACTTTTGCTTGCTCTTCACTAACCAGAGGTAACTCGATAAAGATCATTTCAAATAATAAATCCTTTCTGACTGATCCGTGTGTCTGTCACTATAAAAAAAATTTGACAGCATTGTTATAGCTGTACAAGTCCCTTTCATTCCTGGAATGAAACCCCCAAAGGGTAAGTTTCAATGCTTTCATATTTCAGCAACACAATGCACCGGGCACACCTTGTCAGGACTGCGATGAAAGGCTATACTGTGAGACGCATCGACAAAGAACCCCAAAACGAATGCTTGCAGTTCAAAACTCCCATAGAAATGTTCAGTGTATAAGACTCATTCCTAGACGATAGCAACGTTGTTTGGAACCGCCTGGGTACGTAGACGTGCACTCTGACATTGGGGGGAATTATTTCTTTTGCAACGGCTTGAAGTCGTCTTGTGTCTGTTCAGCATATGCACACGGGGCACTTATTACTTGCCATTCCAGCTTGTTCACACAAACAGCAATACGATTAAGAATCTGCGAAGAGGCTTGTGGTGTGAGTTCATCACAACAAAGGCAGGTTTCAACTACTGATGGTAAGTATGAAAAGCTGTCATTAAATTACTGACACAGATTCTTCGTTCACTTTCTTGTCGGGGAACTAAAAGAAAACACGAATGGTATGTTATTGGAGCTTGATACACAATTAACATACATGTTTCCATCACCAACTCCAATAACGTATCATTCTTGATAATACAATTCCTATAACATATCATTCTTGATAATATAATTCCTATAACATATCATTCTTGATAATACAATTCCTATAACATATCATTCTTGTTTTTAGTTTTGTTTCTGTATGTTGTAACAATGGCAGTCTAACTGTTATTAATTTTTGATTGTCTGGGAAGTGTTTGTGAAATGTGACCAAAAAGCAAACAATTGAAGGTTGCATTTGTTGTTGCAAACATCATCACTTGTTTGTATACATAATGTAATTGCATGAATTATGAATGAACTGTGTCAAAACGACCTAACGTCCCTTTATTGTGTTAGATAATGTGTTGTATGTATATCCACTTTTATAGTCGTTATCTTTGATACATATGTTACGTAGATTTCCATTGGTCAATTGGGCAGAACTGAGCTCATTACAAAAGTGATATCGACGACATTTCCGTCGATATCAATTTTGATATCAACGACCTCTTTATAGCTTCCCCACTTCAAAAACAAAGACACCTACATTTGGGTCAACTTTATGTGCAGACCCAGAGACGGAAGCCATGTCCCACCCCCGTGTCATCACAATGGCACGTAAAAGACCTTGGTCATTCTGCCATAAGTGCAGGTGGCTGAATACACCTAAACACGCAGACACCTGGGTAGCGCGACTCCGTTGCTGCTAGCTTTCCACTGGGAGGAAGCGACCCGAATTTCCCAGCGATGGGACAATAAAGTAATGAAAATGAAATGAAAATGAAAATGAAATTTAAAAACAAAGGAATATATATGAAAATGCAATTATGCCAGAATTTAGTTGAGCAAGTGACTAATTACTTTTTGAAAGAAAAGACATTTGGAAATACTGGAAAGTACAAGAAAAGAGTGAACAAAAAGAAATAATAATCAGAGGGAGGGATATGGAACAGCCAAAACTGAGACAAATACTTTGGTAATTTCTTTACAGTGAATACAAAGTGTCCAGAGAAATAGCAATATATCTAACATTGACGGACTGTGTGATGATATCTTCTGCTATTGGTCTGTTTCGACCGTGATATCAAAATCTCGACCATAGCAGAAGATATCATCACACAGTCCGTCAATATTGGGTAGTATTATTTGCCTTAGCGGTTTGGCGTGAAAGCACTTTTTTCGGGCTGGCTTGAGCTGGGAGGTTTATTGTCGTTCACAATTTAGCTCGCAATGAATTTGTCAAATTGTGCGTGCATTTTAAGAGGTCAATGGTTTTTCTTTTTGTAAAATTTCAGAAAAATGACATTACTCTGAAAACATCAAACCACGTTCATATGCACATTATATTTTCAAAACTGGCGTTACGTTCGTTCCCAAAAGTGATACCAATTGAAATACTGACTTATTTTTCTGTGTGAATTACGTTCAGTTTTGTGCCGCAGCAAGTCTCTTGCAATGATGATCAGTTATAGCCTGATCACTGAATTCAATTATCGCAAAGTTCCCAATTTTGTGCTGGAACCATCTCAACCCAAAGTGACCAAATACCATACTTATGTATTGTGCGGTATTATTAAACCTCACTCGCGATGACCTACTTCTATGAGTAGTACCTACTTCTATGTTTACTTTTAACAAGCCTTTCCCTTTAAACAAAATCTGTTCCTTCAAATTTCTATGACTTTCATCTCAGGTTAGAATTCTTCATCGCTTAAATACTAGCTCTCGTCTCGACATGCAATTTTGTTTCCTGGCCAAGTTTTACAAAATTGATCCTGTTGCATGTCTAAGGACCTAACGTTCTTTTTTGTAAGCGTCGATGTTATTTGCAAAGCAAATGTGCATTAAAAACCCAAACCTAGATTACGCTGAAAGCAAACTTCAAATGCACATACATGTATAACAAAAGCAAACAATGAAATGAATGCATGGTATTCAAAGTCGTTCCCAAAAAGTTGACTCAGCAGAAATGTATGATAGCGTCATGATCGAGACCAGTTCAATCATTCATCGTAGAATGTTGGTAACGCTCCGTAGGAACGCTAGGCTATGAATACTCCTTATACTTGACAGACGGAAACTAGGTGGCGTAGAATAGCCGGAAACATCAATATTATATTATCAATACTATCTCTATGTATAATCCTATGTTAAAGAACTACCTTAGTTTGTAACACAAACAATTATTTTCTCAGAGAGTATTAGTGTTAAAGTAACCTGCCTTCATATCATGTAAATCACAATAGATCTATCCAGAAGTTTACATTTGTTTGTTTGTTTGTTTGTTTATTTGTTGCTTAACGTCCAGCCGACTACGCAGAGCCATATCAGGACGAGGAAGGGGGGGATGAAGGGGGCCACTTGTCAAGCGATTCCTGTTTACAAATGCACTAACCCATTACTTGTGTCCCAGCAGGCTTTAGTAAAACTAAATTAATACCTACTGGAAGATTACCAGTTTCCAGTATGTTAAAATAGGCTTAACCTATCTACTGCTGGACTTACATCAGAACACTAACAGATTAAACTATACATGAATCGCGAGACAAGCGGCAAGAGAAGAGATTTTTGGAAAAAATACAGGTGAATGAGCAAGAAGGCAGAAAAAAGAAAAGAATTCATGAAGAAAAAGAGAGCATGACAGGAAAGAGGAACCAAAAATCTACCTAACAGCAAACTAGAAAGCTCCTGCGGTTCCAAAAACAGGAGGGGCCTTTAATTTCATAACCGCAGTGCCCCACTGCGGGAAGAAGTTTACATAATCCTTGGACTCATACCGAAAGTCAGCAACCTGGCTGTTTTGTGCAAAAGGAAGATTGTGTTGCTGAATCTGTATTGCAGAATGACACGGGTGTCAATTGCAAAATTAAATCAGCAGAAACTTACACTTCAAAACAGCAGCCAGTTGTTTTTAAATTTTTGTGAAGATAATTATTTCAAATGGCATGGATGCTCATTTCCGAAGCAAAAACCTGGATTACTCTTTGGTGATTTACAAGATGGTGTACACAAAAAAGAGAGGTAATTAAGGTATCTTAAAGGCATACTAACGCACTCCCGTGTTTACAAAGTGTAGTTTGCCCACAATCGATGTCAAACGCACCATAAGACCATATAATGACGATATGTCACCATGCGCGGACCATAATACATGCATTACAGCTTGTTCTAGCCTCTGAAAAAGTGAGGATGTCAACAAAGCCGCGGTGTTAGCTCCCTTGCATCAACGTTACATGTGTTGCCAAATCTATAAATAGGACCATCTAGATCAAAATAAAAATTCAAATATCTCAACATTTAAGGGCTCCTAGACCACAATATTTTGCAGGGAACTTAATTTAGTCTGTCTCCAGCTCTGGGTAAAGCAATTAGCGTGTATATTCATCAGCTTTCTATGCCTTTAAGTCCGTTCATGTAAAACCGAAACGATAAGCTATGACGTTTCAACTCCAGGCACTTAACAAAACGCTCATGTTTCTCTTTCAGCTTGCAAGAAACTGTTGAGTGAAGCACATCAGAGGAAGACCAGCAGATATGGCCTCAGCGTCAGTGACCGAGTCCTTCATTTGCCCTAAATGCTCAGGCATATTTGAGGATCCAAGAGTGCTTCCTGGGTGTCTTCACACCTTCTGTGTCAATTGTATACAAGGAGTTGCAGACTGTCACCAGGGTAGACCCTTCCCCTGCCCTTCCTGTCGCAAGCAGACAACGCTTTCGTCCGGTGGAGCTGCTGCGTTACCGACAAACTTAAACATTCAATCGGAAGACATAGTCAAAGCTCGTCAAGGAGTATTTCAATGTGAAATTCATCCAGATCAGCAGCTTAGCATGTATTGTGAAGACTGCCAGACACTGTTGTGTGTGAAATGTGCTTTATTGATTCATAAAGAGCATAACCTACAAGATTTGCCCCAGGCGGTTACTGACGCTGAGAAACAACTGAAAGAAAATACACACCGGATTAGGAGAGCTTCAGAAGAGATCCAGAGCAGAATCAAAGCAACAACAACAGAACAACGGACGCTTCTGGGCAAGAAGAAAGCAGTCGAAAACTACATAAAAAGCAGGCACGCAACTGCTATTGCCACACTCAACAAATATCTGGAAGAAACGTTGACTTCCTTGAAAGAGACTTGTGATCCATTAGAAAGTCGCCTGAAAGCAGATCTGAAAAAAGAAATACAAAACATGCAAGAAATAAACCAGCTTGAAAAAAAGCTTCAAGGCGCCTTGAATAATCACATTGATTGCAATTTGGTTGAGGTTGCAAAAGATATGAGAGAAGGCCAGGGAAGCATGAACGTCATAAGCAGGCTGATACCAGAAGAGAGGGAGACATGTGTTCGCCCAGTGCTCCGCTGTGACATATTACCGGAAGAGCACATGGCCAGACATATACAGGACTATTTCGGTAGTGTCCACGAGATGACCATGACGGTTCGAAAGAGCGACGAAACGAAAGTTGAGCGCTTCGGTATTGCTGAGGATCTAGGTACGGAGGTCTTCTCCATGTGCGTAAAAGACAACGGAAGTTTAATCGTGTCTTACGCATGGCGAAATTTGAGCAACTCGGAGGTTTCCGAGCAATTTGACAGCAACGGTTCTTGTGTGTCTTACTTCGAAGCATTGCGTGGCAAGGTGTCTCTTAAAAGTATGGGGAAATCACTCATGCACTACGCTCAAAAGGAAGGCTTGTTTACAACATTCTCAAAATCAAAGGAACATTTTTCTTTACACTACAACCTGTCATCAGGCACGGGAACTGTGAAGAACACCACAGTTGCGACTAAAACACCCTTTGCCGCTGAAGACGAGGCAGAGTTCACCTTTCAGTGCGGTCGTCATCGTGCTTTTGACGTGGACTCCACAGGCCGGTACTTTGTGATTGTCGAGGAGTCTCAGACCTCAGAGTCAGACCGGAACGTGCGCTTGTTCAAACGACCACAAGAAGATACACCGGCGAGAGAGAGTCAAGATCCAAATGAAGACGGGTCTGCTCTCTTACATCCACTTTACACTCCACTAGGTCAATTAACCTACAGCCCACCCAGTCAGCCGTTCAAACCATCAGACGTATGTTTCTACAAAACAGACGTCCAAGAGGTCCTCCTCATTGCCGATGAGATCAACGACGCCATCCACGTGGTTCGCGTGATGTCCTACAAGCTGGAGTTTGCTGGCTACCTGTGTGCCGGTCACCCGCTGCTGGTCCAGCCCACGGCCCTGACTGTGGACAGCAGGAACAGAGTGTGGGTCGCCTGCAGGGGGAGGGTCGTCCTCATTGTGGAACCTGACCTTTCACGTGGTAACTCTTTGCCTGATGTGGACATATGCGCCACTTCATGAAATGAAATATATGCTCTTCGTCTATGCCAGCGTCATTCAGTCATTCAAAACATGACGATTTTGACGGCTCGTGGGTTATACGAAGCTATGACTTTGGCTTCCGATTCCAGAGTAAAGCTACACGGAGGGTGGCCCATCTCTTTCTGAATACACCAAAAAAAATCAAAAACTGAGTGGGTTTCCTGCAAATTAGTTACAATCGTGATTTGTGAGAGAGGACGAGACAACACTACTGAGACGCACAAGACACTTTCTAGGTACAAGCTAAAACCCATGAGCAGAGGAAATGGACTGATGTTTAGATTTTAAGCTATTCAAAGTCTGTTTGGTCTGATCCATGAAACTACTTTATACTTTTGCAACGTTCAAAATGGGAATGGATGCTAGTAGATACCATGAATAATCACCCTGACTGCTTCATGTGTAGATTACGAGATTTGTGATTAATTAATTTCGCAGATCCACTCTATTCTCCTTCAAAAAACATTTTTTTATAACAAATAAAATCCCATATCTGCACAGGAAGCACCCATGTCGTTTATTTGTGGTATGTATCAAAGTGGACGGGTGGTGTTTTTATTCTTTTTAATTTTTTTTAAGTACATTGTGTTTTAATGTTATTGGTCAACACCGTATTAGCTGGTCGAACCCGTTCATTTCAGCGAGTGTACTTCAGTTGTCATTGTGCGATGTGTGTGCAATTGTCAAGGAAGATATGAATGGCGACTGCATCATGCGATGTGTGTACAGATGCAAGTGGCTGGCATGCAGATCTACTCTGACATCCATCGAGGCCACGAGTTTGCCAACGAGATGCGGCGAGTGATGGTGTTGGCAAATGTAAAACCCTGTGTAAATATGAGTGTCTTCACTCGACGGACTGTGCCCATGACCTTCTCGCAATAGAAACAAGAATTTTAAGCACTGGGTGGCTGTGTCCTTCTGCATGTTGACACTTTGTTGATAATGGTTTACTTTTTCTTTTTTTACACAATAAAGCTTTCGTCTGTTGAGTTTTTGTCCTTCCAATTTCTATATTTATGTCTGTCTGTCTTTCAGTTCTGTCTGTCTATCTGTCTATCTCATTTCCTGGCTGTCTGGTTCGCTCTGTCTCTCTGTGTCTCTCCCTCTATTAAAATGCTGAAGAGACAATAAACAATAATAACAAATCTCTCTCTCTCTCTCTCTCTCTCTCTCTCTCTCTCTCTCTCTCTCTCTCTCTCTCTCTCTCTCTCTCTCTCGTGTGTGTGTGTGTGTGTGTCAGGGCCGGACTACCGGGGGGGTTATGGGGATTGCGCAACCCTCCCCCCCCCTAGCCTAAACATGTACCTCACTTATTTAAAACATTTTTTATTATTGTTTATTTTATGCCGTTTCATGCAAGGAGCGACCATTTTCCTATCTCAGAATATGACCTACCCATCAGCTTCAGGGGGCGAAGCCCCCTGACCCCCACAAGGGGCTCTGCCCCTTGACCCCGCCAGGGGGAACATCCCACTGGCAACCTCCCCCCTCCTCTTAGCCTAGTCCGGCCCTGTGTGTAAAAATGTAATCACCTCTTTTGCCTTTTATGTCTTCATTCCACATTCGTCCCCCAACAGTCTCCTTCATAAGAAATGCGCACGACAGGCTACTTTAAAGACGATTTATTACGCCTGTTGCAATAAACACGAAGTGCGACGAGGATAAACCAATGGTGTGTTTTTCTCAGAAAAAAATCTCTACGCTGCGTGGGTCCAGTCCCAGGCAGGGCTTTTTTTCCTTCTTTTTCTTGGCTGACTTCCAAGCCAACGAGATATTAATTTTCCCCGACAGGCTAGGCAGGCTGTGTGAATAGTTTAAATAGCATTATTATTCTCCGTTCTTGTTGTGTTCTCTATGTGTCACTTTAAAAAGCACAAATAACCATTACACGGATTTATGCTATTGAATTTTTGTTGGTGGTGTGTACTGATAATTTTCACTAAAATGTCTTAAATCGTTAACAGGCATGTTGGAAACGTCGAAGTGAACGTGTGTGTGTGTGTGTGTGTGTGTGTGTGTGTGTGTGTGTGTGTGTGTGTGTGTGTGTGTGTGTGTGTGTGTGTGTGTGTGTGTCTGTCTGTCTGTCTGTCTGTCTGTCTGTCTGTCTGTGTCTGTGTATGCTCTTCATGTAAAACAAATATGTTGACCCATTGCAGAACGACGGAGGGAGCTTAAATATAAATGTTTCATGTAAACTAGTGGGGTGGCGGTGAGAACTGCAAAACAAAACAAAACAATTATGTCCACATTATGAGGGCGCGCGAAGAATCAGACGTAACGTTTCAGATGCGTAACACACATAGGCTATAATTATTTGATCCATGTGTTGAAGTTGACACCTGTTGTTTGGTTTACCTTTATACCGACGGTTTTCGCTATAACCTGGACTTCGGAGTGAATAACACATCATATTAAGCCCAACAATAACTCTGAGCACCAAACCGATTATGTTGTTCTCCCAAGAAAACTGCAAAAACACACAGTACACACACACACACACACACACACACACTCATTAACATGAGCGACTAAACATGTTTCTACCCCTACAAGCTCAAGCACAGATTTCCCGACCTTGGCTGCACAGAAACCAGATACTTGTGGGAAAAGAAAAGAGCTACTGAAAAGAAGTGTCGGTATGCCTGTTACACCATTCAACTTTGCTGCAGTCAACTGTTTTATGTAGCTCACTTTGCACCTTTCACACTGTATGCAGCACACAGAGAGTTGGCAAGCATGTGGAGTAATGTTTTCATGCACGCTGAATGAAATGTGGCGGACACAATGTGATTCAGAATAACTGTTCGAGATTATGCAGCCGAGACATAAGAGAGCCGCCGCACACAATAGACCCTATCGGTATTCCAAGCTCTCCCAAAATGTTAAAGCATAGCAAACCATGGGGTACGGCTATTTTGCGAGAGCTTCGATGACCGAAGTTCTCGCGACATTCAAACTGAGCATAACCAAGAACATGTCTCGCGGATATCTCGCTACTCAGAAGTTAACAAGGTCTATTGTTTTCGTACGACGGTGGTGTATGCATATGTGTAAAACTGCATGTGTTCCTAGTCCTATATGGTAGGCCTGTCAACACATCACCTAAGTTGACGGGAAAACCGGTTTCAACAAACTCGGATCTAGTCATTACCACGTAAACGAGCCTAGCAGTCTACTCACAAGAAGCGACTATTGTAAAACGCCCGCCCCTGATGTTCATGATTTTCGATGAAAGCAATTCTTACACACTCCAATTTCGTCTTCTGAGGGAGTTGAACGAAGCTGTGAAAACGACGACCACCAGGTGAATCTTTTACGAAACACTGGTAAGCAAATGCACGTTTGCAACAACACACACACACACACACCACACCACACCACACCACACCACACACACACAAACACACACATACACGCACACACATAGTGAGTTCTGTTTATTTGCATTGATGTCAGGGCTGTAGTAAAATCCTGATATGAAGCTCAGTTGGTCTCGAAGATCCTCGGTAGAAATCGGGGGCTGACCTCTCCTCACCACTGAACATCTGACCTGTAGTAGGAATAGTATGAATTCTTGGTTTTTTATTTCCAGGGATGTTTTGGATGAAAATATGTAAGACTCTAGATGCCGGTCGACTGGATTTAGAATTTGTATCCGAGGATTGAGAAGGCTGATTACTAATTAGGATGATGAGAATCACGTCAGCAATACTAGGCATAACTATAGTCGCATTCCCATATATGATGCCGCTGCTGCTGCTAATGATTCTGATGATGCTGATGATGATGTGCGCGCGTGCGTGTTTGTGAGTGAAAGAAGTACAATCGGTTTGTGCCTGTTGTTAAACTCAAGATTACATTCGGTTCGCCCTTGGCCGACCTCCTGTTTTCAGAAATCGGATTTACGCACTTTAATAGCGAGAAGGAAGTTTAACGACTGCTCACACCACCTTAAAAAGGCATGGAGATCACACGTCAAATAGAGCAAATACACTTTTTTGCAGGGGAGGGGTTGAGGAGGGAGGGGGGGAGTAATCTGATTTCTATCAGTGGGGGTTTCCTCTTAGGGAAGTCTAATTTTGATAAAGCAACAACTGCTCTAGTGCCTTTTCTTGTTACTTATTAAACTTTCTCAGCACACGTAGCCTGTCACAGCGAAGCCATGTTTGGGTAGTTTCTAGGTTATCTTAAAGGACCAGACCACGCTGTTTTAGCGTCAAAAACGCTTCGAATCGTGTTCCTGCGCGACCGAACACTTCCCGATGTTTGCAGTTAGTTAGAAAACCACTTTCTTACCGTCTTCAACAATGTTTGGTTTACTTCGGAATCTTCTAAGGCCGTAATCCGACGAATTTTGTGACCGAAGCGACGGATTTCTTCTCCAAAACGACCCGCCATTGTGCCGCGTGATCTTCGCGAGACTGGCTTATGAATAAATTATCCGTGACGTCACACCGTGTGGGGATGGTTGTTTACCAACATGACAACAAGCGTAACTGCAGACGAAATTGAACCGTACATGTTCGAACTACCGGTTTCTCTCCTCGAATCAAGCATGAAAGATGAGGGTGGAGGCCACTTCCAGCAGTAGTGAAACAGTGACGATGAAAATTGCGACACTGTTTGTCTCAGCGATCAAAGGTAAACACGCCCGCTCTCTGTGCTGAACTTATCGTCTGCTTTCGAGTCTGTGCTATTTTTTCACTCTCGCCTTGTCAACGCACTCGCGAATAAGTGGGATATTGTTTAAGTGTTCATGCATTGCATTCACGAGTAAAAGAACAACAGCTCATCGCAGTTTTAACTGTTCTTGATTATTTCAGAGACTGGTGTCAGAGTGGCCACTGTACCTGTTGTATTGTGTGGGAGGGGCAGATTTGAGAGAGAGAGGAAGCTAGCCTGAGGTACATTGTAGAATGAAAACTTGCAGGGGAGCAAGAATGCATCACCAGCCACGAAGGTGTACATACAACTTTTTTTGAGGTGCCTATATTTGTTTGATTGTTAAATGTATGTATTTGTTGTTGTTTTTAAAGGCTATCAAGAAAACTGTTGTCATTTAAATTTGTAACACTCAGTCACATATAGTTTCACACACACACACACAAGATTAACTCACTTGCATGCCCACAGAAGAAGTTTGCTCTTCACATTGTTCTGTTGTTGTTTTTATAATGTAATCATTTAATCATTGTAACATCAACACTCAGTAATAACCAATATTACAACACAATCACTTTTTCATCAGAACTCACTCACATACTACATGACTTTGTATTAAACCCTGGTTTATGGACACTTGCATTTGTACTTTGCATGGGAAAGCAGCCTGTAGCAGTCAAAGTCTGGGCACTGTTGCATTGTAGTCTTGCTGTGTATGCAGAGCTTTGTTGTAGCTGCCATAGACCAGTGTTGCCATAGGCCAGTGTTAGGATCACCACCCCCTCAAACAGCTCGTTCAGTTAACCTGATGCCTGTTTTAGACAGAAAAAAAAGTTACCACAATCAGCAGAACTTTCACCGGAGAAAGGGCATCATTCTTTCATACTTTCTTTCTCATAGCTTTTTTTTGGTTTTTATAATCTCTTCATTACACTAAATAACATCCATCTTAAGACCTATTTTGAGCCTTAATTTAAGTTGACTAGTAATGATATTAATCATAATGTATTTATTTTTATAATGTACAAACTAGAGTATGTATGTGGATATGTGTGTGATGGTGCTGATATGGATATGTGTGGTTTGGGTTATGTGTGTACTGATGTGTACATTTTATGTGTTTTGTATGTTTTACGAGTGCGATTTTATGTGATGTTATTCTGTACACCAGCCAAAACAAAATGTCTGGTATATTAGATAATAAACGCACCTTTAAATTTATTAGCGACTACACCCCGTCACCCTCCAGTCCCCCTCCCCCCCATTACACCCTACACTTTTAACATTGTATAAAAAATCATGCCCCAATATAGGTCCCTAGTTACCTGGGAGGACGTTAAGCTCCATAATCAACATCAACAACGTATTGAATTGAATTGAAAAGCTGGGGTTAGGAGGTCTAACTTCTTGAATTAAAGTTTTTTTTTTCTCAGGTGCATGTAGTTTTTTATTTGCTTGAAATCATGGTGTATTCTGGTTGTAAGAGAAGAGTCAATTTCCTTGTAAGCCTGCAAAATTAAAATTTGTCATTTTTGAAGTAGCCTACATTTTTGTAAGAGTCCAAAATAGTCCAGGATAAGGAGGAAAAACATAGGGTGGGTCAGGAAATCTGAAACATTGCATAGTTTTGTTTTGCCTATGTAGACACAAAAAGTACTTAGAGCACTTTTTCCCCCCCAAGAGAGCATAGCTTAGTTTTAATTATTTTAATGCCACTGTTAGCAAGAGGAGTACTACAGACAGCAATCAAACAGTGGGTTTTTTCTGTAGACATTGTTATTTCTGTTTAGGTGTTTCAGTAGTTTTCTATGCGGATAAATCATGCTGCATGATCACTAGAAACAATCCAGCTCTGTAACATGCAAGTTTTTTAAAGGTTTTTTTCCCCATGTTACTCTGAGAGAAAAAAACAACCCACAGAGATAAAGTTGAACTGGCAGTTTGACTGAAGCAGTGGTAATAACACAGAGTGCTCTTCCTACAATCAATTTTTTTATGTGGATGATGATGTCCACACATGTACTTGGTTGTATTATTTTGCTAGACTATGTGTTTCTGTTAGATATATCTGCTCACATGATTGTTGTTCATAATTTGACATTACATTTACTGCTGATCAAAATGTATTGTTGGAATAGGTCTGCTTAATATTCTGACTGCAGTTTTGTAATAAAATCAAATAACACAGATGTTTTAAGTATCAAAGTGCTTTTCACACACACACACACACACACACAACCACACAAACAAACACACACACACAAACACACACACACACACACAAACACACACACACACACACACACACACACACACACACTCACACACTATGAGTATGACTGCAAACATGAATTTGTACTTGCAAGCTTGCTGTATTAACGATTTCTTTATCTATTTAATACAACACTGAATTAGATAACAACTATAACAACGTGTGTGTGTTTGTGTGAATGTCTATGTGTATATGGACGGACACTGATTAAACCTGAGACTCATCGATTACCCAGGTGAGTGTAAAAGAGGGAGAGAGAGAGGGGACTTTAAGGTGGGTGCATGGGGACGGACATATAGTAACAGATATATATGTTTTAATCTGTAATCTTAACACATGTGCTTAAAATTAGGAACAGATGCCATTCCACTACAAATACTGTCAGTCTGACAAAAACGCCCAGTGACACTGAACCCCTATCCCTTACAGAACACATTCAGTATACATGTACTCACTTCCTTTCGTCTGCGTTTAGTGAAAGCAGATCGTTCTGATGACATTGGTATCCGGTTTCTGACCTCCTGTGAGTGGTCAACAATTGTCGGAACTGGAACTGCGTAAGGCAACAGCTGTTTTGTGTGTGCCAGGTTTTCTTGCCGGCTTAACTGCGTTCGCATTGGAAGAAAGTGTCGCGAAACACACAACATCGTGTTGGCCGTTTCCAGTTAATCAGTCTTGCTGCAGAAGTTGTAAGCCCATCGGAAAAAGGTGACAACTGATGCCTGAACCTTTTTTCTATACTTCATAGCTATCAGCAGCCGTGCGCATTCCTTCGGCGTGCTGTTGATGCTCGATTTAGGCAAACGCCCACTTGAGCGTAAGCTGTAACTTTCGGTTTCCAAACACTAAGTGACGTCACAGCCGGTTCTCGTCTACTGGCGGCCATTTCGAAGTCTCGTTTAGCAGACGAATTTGGCGGAACGTTTTTAATTAAATCACAATGATTAAGCTACGAATCGGTGAATTTCTTTACATTTTTGGAATCTTTAGGTGCATTTCTCTAACCTTCAGTCATCGGTTAGTGGTTCTAATAACCTTTAAAACAGCGTGGTCTGGTCCTTTAACAATTAGGTCAGCCAACCCTGACTTTGTGTGCAATATTAAAATGCCATCAGTATTTTACTGGTGCCGGTTCTGTGTTCCTTGAGCGCGAATAACCTCACTACACATTTCAACTACTGTTGCTAAACATTGGCAGATCTTACAGATTCACAATCATGGGATTTACTTGAATTTTTGTTTAGCTTAATCTAAAACGACGTCTCTCATTTAATGCACAGTATTAGCGAACAACATGCAGAGTAACGATTTGATCGAAGTATGTCCCTGATATATATACTTGAATGTGCCTTTAATGTGTTGGTTTCAAGACTCTTTATGGACAAATGAATGATAAGACATGGACACCAAAACTATTCACAGCCTTCTTAATACTTCAGAAAAAAAAAATCACAGCTTCGTTAAAAGTTTTGTCAGGTCTTGGAATTTTCCAATTTGATATATTATGTAAAGCAAAACCTATTTTCGAACAGGTGAAACACCTTAGGCTATTTCCCCATCTTTATTTGCTTAAACAGAACGAGTTTGCCTATTTAACAATTAACTTAAAAGGGTAAAACACGCTCTCTTTCTTTCCCTGTATCTCACTAGGTGTAATTAAGACCTGATGGACCTGAAGGTATTATCTGTAGGTTATACAGATATCCTTTATCTTCTTTCTTCCTGACTGGCTCTGTGACAGTATGACAGAAAACTAAGCAAGAGAAAAAAACAACAGATTAAACATGTTAAAAAGTAAAGTGTTGTTCACAGGGTAGACAACCATCTTCTCACCAACGTTCAATCGTGTCACATGAACAGATAAAGACAGACATGCTTCTGGGTATCATATCCAATTTTGATTCAAAGAGGAGAAGGAAAACATGACACTCAAATTTAAATTTAAACAAGTCCTTCGTATATTCTCTGAAAGAGGAAGTCTGTCTTTCCGAGTACCTGCCTTAATCATGTTCATAAAGGCTTTAAGAATGAGTTGACGATATGATAACAACCCAGGGTATTCAACTATGCATTGTATTTCCTGTTTCAGATTACTGGTGATTGTATCGCGAGGAACTGTACAGAAAACATAACAGATATGGCATCAGCACCAGAGATAAAGGCCTTGACTTGTTCTGTCTGCTTGGAAATACTTCGCGATCCTAGATTGCTTCAGTGTCATCACACCTTTTGCACCAAATGTATACAGGATGTTGCTGATCATCACCGTGGTAGGTTATTCCCTTGTCCATCATGTCGCCATCGGACAGAGCTTCCGCGAAGTGGAGCTTCTGCACTGCAGAAAAACTTCTACATAAAAGAAGCAGATCTGGTCAGAGCGCAACAGGGACTTTTTCACTGCCAGACGCATACCGATCAGTGGCTTGATATGTACTGCCATGATTGCCAGAAAATAGTGTGCCTGAAGTGCGATATGATGAAACATAAAAAGCATAATACACAAGATTTAACGGAATCAATCACCAGTGCTGAAAGCCAGCTCAAGCTTGATAGAATCCGGCTTGACACAGTGTCAAGTCAGATTGATCGCAAGATTCGTGCTAAAAAGGAGGAACTGCAGGCGCTCCAAGGTGAAAAAGAGGCATTGGAGAAAAACATACGAAGCAGGCATGCAGCTGTTGTCGCCGCACTTGAAATGAGTCTTAAGAAAGCGCTGAATTCTTTAAACGAGACATGTGTACAGGTAGAAAAGAGCTTGAAGACAGATTTGGTAAAAGAACACCAAAATAAGAAACATTTACAGCACCTTCAGAAAAAGGTGCGAGAAAACTTAGAAAGAGAAACTGACTTTAATGTTATTCCTCTTGCTAAAGAAATGAGGGATGGACACGGGAGCGAAACGGCTGTAAGCGAGTTGATGCAACAACGGACAAATGTCCGTCCTGTGTTTCGCTGTAGCGCTTTGACGGCGAAGGATATTGCCAAACACTTACAGGACTATTTGGGAAGACTTGACAACGTTGAAGTGAAAGCTGAAGAAACGACAGTTGAGCGCTTTAACATTCCTGAGGACCCTGGTACGGAAGTGTTCTCTATGTGTGTCACCCACAAAGGAAGTCTCAAGATGTCTTACGGTTGGCGAAATTTCAGCACCGAAGCACATGCTGAAGAATTTGACAGCACCGGCAGCCATACAAGAACTGTGGAAACCGCCAAGGGCAAAGCGTCTTTCAAAAGTACCGAACGGTTATTAATGCAATACACTCAACATGAAGGCAGGTTTATAACCAACTCAAAGTCAAAGGAAGATTTCTCTTTGCATAACGACCTAACATCAGGAGAAGCCATTGTAAAGAAAACCATCGTGAAAAGCGAAGTCCCTTTCAAAACTGAAGACAAGGAAGAGTTCACCATCCAGTGCGGTCCGCATCGTGCCTTTGACGTGGACTCCACGGGACAACACTTTGTGGTTGTCGAGGGGTCTAAAGCTTCAGATTCAGACCGGAATGTGCGCTTGTTTAATCGACCGAGAGTAGGCACATCGGCAAGGGAGAGTAGAGAAGGGTCTGTTGCCTCGCGTTCAGGTCTGCATACGGCAGCAAAGGCAACTTACAGCCCGCCATGCCAGGCTTTCAATCCATCAGACGTGTGTTTCTACAAGAAAGGGGGCAGGGAAGTTCTTCTGGTCGCTGATGTGATGAACGATGCCATTCACGTGGTCCACGTTCACCATGATGGGCTCGAATTTGTGTGCTTCTTGTGTGCCGGTCACCCACTGCTGGTCAAGCCTACGGCCCTGACCGTGGACAGCAGGAACAGAGTTTGGGTCGCCTGCGGGGGGAGAATTATTCTCGTTGTGGAGCCTGATCTTCCAACGTTTTGATTTTCAGTGCCGAATGCGGTCAATTTTGATATGAAATGTGTGCTCTTCGAATTTCCCAGTGTCCTACGTCATGCGCGCGCGCGCGTGTGTGTGTGTGTGGTTGTCTGTGTGTGTGAAAGCGTGAGTACACAAAACTCCTGTATTGAAGCTGTGAGACATAAATACTATTCAGACTGTGTCGTTGGACACTTTTTTTGCACACTCGATTAGTCTAACTCAGATCAGCCTAACGGCTTCGTTGGAAAATCAACATGATCTCGTGTGTTTAAATCTCTGTCCCACGACAAAGTCTGTTTAGTAGGTAATAACGGTAATACCATACTTGCATCTATGCTTCTGCAAGTAGTGGAGATACCACCGTCTACATAGAAGAAATCGTACCCTGTGTTTAAAGTTACTGTGCTTGTCACTTCCAGGTGCACGAAGTCCCTGGGGATTTCAGTCATGTCTCAGACATCTATCCATTTGACATTTTACCAAGTGTCATTGATCTACTTTGCAAGGAGTCAAAAACTGCATCTTTTGTACGAATTACTTTTGATTCATTGTACGGGCAGGACATCGTATGCCTCGATTACGCCCCCGCACGAGAACTCGTTACGTCAATAGCCTACACTTAGTATAAGCTTAGCTTGTTGTGTGGTAACAAATGCTCTTGTCATCATGTGTGTGTCTCCGCGCGCGCGCGCGCGCGCGTGTGTGTGTGTGTCTGTGTGTGTGTGTGTGTGTGTCTGTGTGTGTGCGTGCGTGTGTGTGTGTGTGGGTGTGTGTGTGTGTGTGTGTGTGTGTGTTCGTGTGTGTGTGTGAAAGTATTGAGCTTTTGATCTTTTCATTCCGTATTCGTCCCCAAACAGACTTGTTTACGAGAAAATACGCAACCAGTACCGGCAGGGTCATTCATTCGCTGTGTGTCGGAATTGTGTTTAGCGTTGGCCGCGTGCCTGTACTTGAGTTCCGACGGATATCACGAATTTTTAACGGTGTAAACTGTCCTGCTGACCAAGGAAAACAACCCCTGCAATGAACTTCTATCTGTCTACAGTGGAACCATTCACTGTAAACAGTTCCTTCCCTTCAATTGTTGGGATTAATTTGATTTTGTTGACGGTGTGCGACCCACGTGTTTTGACTTTTCCAAGATGGCGGATCGTTCTGCTGACAAGACGTACTGTAGTAACTTGAAAAGAGTGCTAGAACTTGTTATTCAGTACGGTTCTGATCTTGACCTTAGTGATGATGATAGTGGAGATGATATTTTAGATTCTGGTGACGAGTTTGTGCCAATGGACGATCATTTGGGTGATGATTCGGGC
Source organism: Littorina saxatilis (assembly GCF_037325665.1). Lineage (NCBI taxonomy): Eukaryota > Metazoa > Mollusca > Gastropoda > Littorinimorpha > Littorinidae > Littorina > Littorina saxatilis. The sequence goes on along the minus strand of NC_090261.1, from coordinate 48,669,745 downwards.
AATGAAAGTGTCGATCATGACATTGTGTATGATGAACCCATGACGTAGAAAGTTGTTTGTTTTTATATTTAGTCAAGTTTTGACTAAATATTTTAACATCGAGGGGGAATCGAAACGAGGGTCGTGGTGTATGTGTGTGCGTGTGTGTGTGTGTGTGTGTGTGTGTGTAGAGCGATTCAGACTAAACTACTTGACCGATCTTTATGAAATTTGACATGAGAGTTCCTGGGTATGAAATCCCCGAACGTTTTTTTCATTTTTTTGATAAATGTCTTTGATGACGTCATATCCGGCTTTTCGTGAAAGTTGAGGCGGCACTGTCACGCCCTCATTTTTCAACCAAATTGGTTCAAATTTTGGTCAAGTAATCTTCGACGAAGCCCGGGGTTCGGTATTGCATTTCAGCTTGGTGGCTTAAAATTAATTAATGACTTTGGTCATTAAAAATCTGAAAATTGTAAAAAAAAAATAAAAATTTATAAAACGATCCAATGTTACGTTTATCTTATTCTCCATCATTTGCTGATTCCAAAAACATATAAATATGTTATATTCGGATTAAAAACAAGCTCTGAAAATTAAATATATAAAAATTATTATCAAAATTAAATTGTCCAAATCAATTTAAAAACACTTTCACCTTATTTCTTGTCGGTTCCTGATTCCAAAAACATATAGATATGATATGTTTGGATTCAAAACACGTTCAGAAAGTTAAAACAAAGAGAGGTACAGAAAAGCGTGCTATCCTTCTTAGCGCAACTACTACCCCGCTCTTCTTGTCAATTTCACTGCCTTTGCCATGAGCGGTGGCCTGACGATGCTACGAGTAAAATGGCATTGCGTTCAGTTTCATTCTGTGAGTTCGACAGCTACTTGACTAAATATTGTATTTTCGCCTTACGCGACTTGGTTTTTTTTGCTTCAAAGAGGTAGTTTGACTGGATGTGAAGACAACAAAAGGTATGTTCTTTCAAATGTTTCATATATTTTCTAAAAGAGCAAGTTTCAAACTTTGCAAACATGTAAGGTAGGTAAGGTTATTTTGTGTTGTTGATTTTTTTATTTTTTTTAAAAATGGGTCAAAATCGTGCGATTTGAGGGAACACAGGGACAATGTAACAATTTAGACGCGCCTCGATTATGCTTGACACTCACCAGTTCAAGTCTATTTAACAGTAATTTTTGTTTCTGATTCACCAGCAACACTCTGATTCACCAGCAACACTCTTGACATTTGAAACAGTGCATATCAGCTTGATTTTGTGAGAAAAAGTACTGCAACAGTGAGTTACTGGTGTTTCATTCAAGAACAAAAAAGTGTTTTTTTGTTGCTTCAAATTGGATATTTTGCCTGGATATGAAGACAACAATAGGTATGTACTTTCAAATGTTTCATATATTTTCTAAAAGAGTAAGTTCCAAACTTTGCAAAAACATAAAGGTATGTAAGGTTATCTTGTGTTGTTGATTTTTTTTAATTTGTTTCAAAATGGCTCTAAATCGCGCGCTGGCAGGGAACACAGGGGAAATTTAGACGCGCCTTGAATGAATGAACACGCAACTTGCGCACGACAAGAATAAACCAATTTGTGTGCTATCTTTTTAATTTATTTTTTCCCTCCGTGTCATTTTTCAGAAACGCTAATCTGCAGTGGACAAATCAATCAACGCCACATGTTGCTAATCTTTCGATGCTGCAGGGGTCTAGTCACAGGCAGGATGTTTTTTCTTGGCAGACTTCCAAGCCTGCGATATGTAATCAATACCCTGGCAGTGGGGCTGAGCTAGTGCTCTGTTTGAGTGCTGTGTGTGTGTGTGTGTGCGTGTGTGTGCGTGTGTGCAGGTGTGTGTGTGTGTGTGTGTGCGTGTGTGAGTGTGTGTGTGTGTGTGTGTGTGTGTATGTATGTGTGAATGTGTGAGTGTGTGTGTGCGTGTGTGCGTGTATGTGTGTGTGTGTGCGTGTGTGTGTGTGTGTGTGTGTGTGAGTGAGTCTAAGAAAAATCTGAAAAAATGTCAAACTGTTCACATTGATTTGACACATTTTGGATTTACATGCAGTGATACACTTACTTTAGTCCTGAAGACGTGTGAGACCCCAGTCAATACAAACAATATTTATAATGTATCACATGTGGCCCTTTTTTTTTAATGAGGCAATAGCTAATGCTGAGAAAGTATACAAACGGACAAAGGACGGGTTTCTTTTTTTTTTTTTTTTTTTTTTTTTTTTACAGAAGAGCGAAATCAGTTAAAAAAAAGATGGTTTTTTTTAGATTATGATCACGAAGTGTGAAACTTGTTTGTCAATCTTTACATTTGTATATATTATAAAGAGTGTAACTGGAAGTATCTTAGTTTATCTAAAACAGGTATTATATACATGTCACTGCACTCTAACCCGAAGAGATATGAATATTATCATAACCCGAAGAGAGATGTTAATCGTATCCAGGTTTCCCAATTGCTTCGTTTCCGGCCGATTTATGTGGAGCACGTGATGCGCACAAACATTATTGGCGGTCTAAAAGTGTCGTCTGCGCAATGATCGCGGCGGCTTTCTTGACCGCCAAGGACGACCACGCACGTTGTGAGACGTCATTCGTTAGACCTCAATACCTTAAAGAGGGGAACGCCCCCTTTAAAGGCACATTCCTTCTCGTGAAAGCAGTCTGGCTCACTACCTCAGTCTGAGGCTCAGATCATGCCAGGCTATACATGGGATAAGATCTCCCCTTCCCACTTGGACGCATACCAAAAATCTACACCCAGACTGCTTGCTGTTTACTGTGATAAGTTGGACTATTTTAATACATTAATTTTGTAAATAACCAACGGATGATTTTTTCCCAATTACTTCATCCAAAAACCGAATGCGCACTGGGCACAGGGAGCACCAAGGTTGTTCTCTTCAAATGCAACCTATCCCTATGACAAGGGATACAAGGAACTTAGTCGATAAATATCGACAGGGGGCCGACTAATGGTTTAAATGTGAAATGTGTGTATAATAATGGGTGTGGGTCTGAAATGAAGTTAGGTAGTAGTTAACATTTGTTTTGAATAATTATTGGTATTTTGACAATGTGGGTAGCATGGAAATGTAAGCATTTGAATGTAAGTCTTAGGTACCATTGTACCCAGGAAGAGAGACCAGAGATAGGAGTAGGTTGCAATAGCTTTTGTGGTCTTTGAGTTTTGTTTTTGGAAAGATATTGTTAAAGAAAAAGAAGAGAATTACAGTAATGCAATATCTATTGTGAAAACCAACGATTGTACAAAGAACATGTGAAGACTGAAAAGAGTCCTTGTAGGCCTTATATATTCAACGCCGTTCACGAAAAACTTGGAGAAGTTTTTGTCGACTCGGCGAAATTATAGACGTTGCGGCGGGGAAGACGGGACTGACAACGACGACTGAACCGAGACAGGTGTGTTGTCGTTCGGCGTCATCGCTCGTTCTGACACAAGTAGCGTTTGCGGGTAGAACGAGCGCCAGTGGCCTGAAGAAGAAAACTCCTGGACACCCGAACGAATGACACGACTTGTGGAGGCGAAGCCCCTCGGGGCATGTTTTGGGTGGTACATGGGGAACACGCATTTCAGTGATATGAATTATTCGTCTTGCACCTGGGTCTTCCAGGTCTGTGACCTAATACAAAAAACCAGCTGTTGCGTGTTAGCCCATAAAAATGTGCGTGTGTGTGTGTGTGTGTGTGTGTGTGTGTGTGCGCGCGTGCGCGGCGCGCACGTGGGTGTGTGTGTGTGTTTGTGCGCGGGTGCATGTGCGCGTGTGCGCGCGCGCGCATGTGTGTGTGTTTATTTGTGTGTGTGTGTGTGTGTGTGCCGTGTGTGTGTGTGTGTGCACTCACCAGAAAAAAGGTGACAAAATCGCAGACGTTTTATATTCATTAAATATAATTCAAAAAACAGAAATGGATTTTGCTTTGAACAATGACTTGTATGTTCGTAATTAAAAACGGCACCAAGTGGAAAACATCAACATTGTATTCACTGTTTTTATATACAAAAGAAACAACACGATGTGTGCGTGTGTGTGTGTGTGTGTGTGTGTGTGTGTGTGTGTGTGTGTGTGTATTTGTGTCGCTGCCAACACCAAACAACAACAGCAACAAACAAAAACAAATAAACAAAAACATGAATAATCACATCGCAGTCTCCAGAATAGATTGGAAATATGTTTGATTTAACACATAGCATGCAAAATGGCAACATTACAAAAACATCTTTAAAAAAAAGAAATGTGTCTACTATTTCATGTATAAAACAGCCCGAGGCGTGCTTGGAAGCAACAACTCATAAACGAAAGCACGTGCAGAAGTTTGTAGGAGGAGTCACTTTCCTTGTTTTACAGCTACTCTACAGTGAAATCCGGATGTAGTGATAGCCCTCGGGACCAAATTTTTTGTATCACTACATCCGGACTATCATTACACCAGGACGTCCGATTATAGTGATATTTTTGTAGGTTTTATCACTACATCCGAACGTCCGGTTATAGTGATATTTTTGTAGGTTTTATCACCACATCCGGCCGGACGTCCGGTTATAGTTCTATTTTTGTAGGTTTTATTACTACATCCGGCCAATCGCTTGTAGTTGTAGTGATATCTTCAAAGCTTTTATTGCTACATGCGGCGGCACATTTGGTAAACTAGCCTCAAGGCAGTAACAAGGTGATTTTGGAACCACTATTGATTTCGTTTTGTGACGTTTCTTCTGTCGTCTTTGTCAGGCTTGCACATGTTCTGTGTTAACCTACCCCCGTCCTGGCAGTTCAACAGCCGGTGTGTGTGTGTGTGTGTGCGTGAGAGAGAGAGAGAGAGAGAGAGAGAGAGAGAAGTCGGAAGTCGGAAATTTTATTTGTTAGGCCTCCGGCCCATAACAAGACTGGTGACACATTATACAAGCGAACAATGGTTAAAATAAGCAGAAAAAGCAACATTATGGACCTGCATCTTGCAACTGAGCATTTTCCAGAGAATCAGTGCGAAATCGTAGTGCTTTGTAAATATACGTTGCTAACTGTCTTACCACTTGGCCATTTGTTGAGGATAGTAATTGGCACATTCTAAACATGGATGGGTTCCGATAATACTTTGAGGCTATTAATTCAACTCTGATCTCATTATATGCGGGACAAACAAGTAAAAAATGTACTTCCGTCTCCAGTGTATCATCTGAGCACAAAGGGCAAAATCTGTCTACGTTATTCACATTGGGTTTATACTGTAAATAGTGGTTATTTAAGGGTGACATACCAAATCTGAAACGTGCTAACATTCTTCTCAAATGAACATTTCTTATCTGATACAAATAACCACTCATACACAAGGACTGCTTAAATAACGAATACACATTATAAAAAACGTGTGATTCAAGGGAACTATGCCAATCCTGTCTAAAGCAATCGACAAGTCTTTGGCGAAATTCTCTTACAAACGTGGAAATATCACCAACACCTTGTGCTTCCCACACTTCACCAAATCCATACTTGTACAAAACATTACGAACGTTACAAGCCCATGTCGTGTAATTTTGCCTTTGTATAGACAGTAGCATATTATACACTTTCTTGGGGTACCTGTTGCCATCCATCCGAGTTAATCGAAGCCAAAACTTCATACACTTTATGTGCGTCACCACAAACAGAGGATAACGTCCTGTTTCACCGTAAACTATATGCCTTGGTGACTTCGAATGGACACCGACAAACCTTTTAATGGCAGACAAATGTACTCTTTCAACAATTTGTTGATCAGCAGAGAGTCCCCAGACCTCCGAACCGTACGTCAAGATCGGTTGTATTTGACTGTCAAACAGTTTAAAAAATGTATCAGGAGAATATTCCCCAATACTCCAAAGAAGTTTGAGGATAGCTGATACTCCCTTTCTCGCGCGATCAGCAAGGTCGTTTAGAGTGTGGGAGAAAGAGATTCTTGTGGACATATAGACTCCTAAATATTTATACATGTTTACAACTTTCACTTCACTATCACCAAAGAACCATTTTTCTCGTAATGCTAGATGACCACCGTTTCTAAACACAACTATGTTCGATTTAGCCATATTTACGACTACCTGAAGCTTCTTTGAGGTGGTCAATAAAACATTTAGCTGGTTTTGCAAACCGATGACACTATCAGAGATTAAAACCACATCATCCGCAAACAACAAAATCAATAATTCGACTAAATCCGGTGACAATTGAATACCGTGTCTTCCATTTGCCATAATGTCTTTGGTTAATTCGTTAATAAACAATGAGAACAAAATCGGTGAGCAGTTTTCACCCTGTTTTAGGCCGACTGGACACATGAATACATCTGAAAGTTCACCTCCTGCTCGAACACACGTTTTCACTGTCGTATACATACTTTTAAGGGCTAAAACAATCTTTCCACTCATGCCATTCTGATCCAGTACTTTCCATAGTTTATCCCTGTGAACAGAGTCAAACGCTTTCCGAAAATCTATAAAGGCTGCATACAGTTTTCTATGTCTCAACAACTGTTTCTGTACGGTTCCAAACAGTGTAAATATGTGATCTACTGTAGAGTGATCTTGGCGAAAACCAGCTTGCTCCTCCCCAACAACTTCGTTCTCTTCTATCCAATCAGAAATACGTTTATTCAAAATAAAACTATATAATTTGCTGCATACATTCAACAACGAAACACCTCTATAATTATCCGGTGAATCAATATCTCCTTTCTTATGAATTGGGTGCAAAATCGAGTGTGACCATTCATCGGGAAACAAACCGTTGTCAAATAAATTATTAAAAAAATTGGTCAAAAAAGGCAAAAGTATATCAATACCATTCTTATAAAACTCGTTAATCAACCCATCTGGGCCAGCTGCCTTTCCATTTTTTAGCGCCCGGGCTGCACGCATTACCTCATCATGTGTGATCAATTGGTTTAAAGAGTCACAATTTCTCAGCTCTCCTTGCTCAAAACTTTGATCACCTTCATTACCTGGGGTATTTGTTTCCGCAGGTGGTACGGTACCAAAAACATCACGAAAATGCTCATACCACTGTTCCATCGATATGTTGCATTGTCCACCAAGAGATGGTCGCACTGAACGGACTGTTTCCCAAAACTTTTTAGGGTCCTTTAAATTTGCATGCAATGACTCAACCACAGAATCTTTATATAATTCCTTTTTTTGCCTCAACAACTCTTTATATTCTCTGCGCTTCTGAGAATACTGCAATCTGTCTTCATCTTCGTCCGAATGGCTAGCCCTGCGAAGGAGTTGCCAAACAACTTGACGGCTCTGCCTACATTCAAGATCAAACCAAATTCTTCTTTTTTCTGAGCCGACAAATATAACCTTTCTCATGCATTCTCCAGCATAAAACAAACTTTCATTAAACTTTGCAAGCGACTGGTTGACATCAATATCAATGAGCACCGTTGCTTCTTCAATAATACCTTTAACATGGTCGCTCTGCATGTGACAGTGAAACTCTGCACATTTCTCTTCGTTCCATTGGTATTTCGAACAAGAATATTGTTTACCATGGGTTTTGGGGTAACACACGCCATTCTTAGTGGCAATAAACAATTCCACCAATAAATGTTTGGTCTCAACCATGGGCACAACTTTTAAATGTTCGCAAAGTGAACGTAAATTTTGAGAAACAATAAAATAATCAATAACGCTGCTGCCACTTTGTGATATGTATGTGAAATTTCCAGGGAAGCCTGCTTTCTGTAATCCATTCAGAATCACTAGACCAAATTCTTCGCAAATGTTAAGAAGGTATCGGCCAAACGCATTCACAACTTTGTCCATGGAAACTCTCGGCATCTTAAGGTCATCAATGTCACTGACGCGGGCAGTAATGTCGGAAAGATCAGCAATCGGGTCTGTGTTTTTAACGTTCAGAGATGCAGTTCTTGAGTTCAAATCACCACAAATTATCATTGGCAGATCTCCACATTCCCTCACAGCTTCTAAAAGACTATCTTCAAGAAGTGAAACAGAGAGAGAGAGAGAGAGAGAGAGAGAGAGAGAGAGAGAGAGAGAGAGAGAGAGAGAGAGAGAGAGAGAGAGAGAGAAGGGCCACTTAGAAATAAGGGTTAAATGAAAAATTGTCAGATCAATTTTCCGCTTCAGGGAAAGCACAGTGCGTGGCTGGCTTTTGCTCGCCATTTTGGTAAAGGGAGATTACTCTCGAACATTATCACTACAGCCGGACTTTAGCTTCCCCGGTACTTGAAAATAGTATCACTACAAGCGGACTATCACTATATCCGGACTGAAAAATATCACTACAACCGGACTAAGTTAACAAAGAACATGAACAACTGGGACCGGGACCCAGAAATTCTATTACTACAGCCGGACTATCACTATATGGGTCTATCACTACAGCCGGACTTCACTGTATTTGAACGAGAAAAGGACTCGTTTATTTGCAGTATGTTCCACTTAAACACGTTATTGTTCATGAACAATATAATGTACATACTTTATGATATATGAAACAGTTTAAAAATATAATTAACATGTAAAACAGTCCAGGAGATTATATCATAAAATATCACTTTAAAATTTACCACTCTCGGTTTTGTTCTAAACTTTTTATAATTCCTTGCTTTCTTTAACTTACGCTGCATACAAGAGAAGTTATACATGTGTAACCGATCTCCGCAAGTAAAACAACGGGCATGATGTTACAGGTACTTACACTCTCATTTGAAAACTGCAGAGCAATCGTAAGAATTGGCTGCAATGTATTGTGAATGTCGCTTAAATAGAATAAGACCAAAATTATGTTATTTTGTAGTATGTGTACACACACCAACACTCTCATAAAAAGTGAACATTCTGCAAGGTGACTGTTCCTCAATGAGCCTAGTGGATCACCAGCTCAACTTCCAAACCCCCCCCCCCCAAGCTACCCCCGCAAATCCCTATCCACCGATCCAACTAACAAAACCAACACACATAAAAAATAGTTTCGACTACATTTTTTCTCATTCCTCTCACAAGTAGCCGTAGCGATGTGTGTGTGTGTGTCATTTCAACCCCTTATAACTCAACTATTTTCCCCTTCAAAAACATGGTTTTGCTTGTTAGCCGATCACAAACTGGAACCTCAAACAAAGAAGAAAGCACCATCCAAACATCTCAAGTTAAAGAATAAAACGAGTATTTTATTCATTCGTTCGGCCGGGACGCGTCCGTCTTCTGCGTAAACAGTTTATAGCGGCTTCATTGAGAAGACTTGTGAGCATCTGAAATGGTACCCGACAAAACAAACCGTAAATCCACGCCTATCAACGATTTTTTTCCTTTTTCTTCAATTTAAGCTATTTGCAAAATGAACAATCTATATGTCCATAACACATACTTTGATTAAAGTGAACTCGACAGGACCCCAACAGGCTATTTTTGGTGTCAAAAACGCGTTTATTTGCGTTTTGGCGTGACTTAGGTTAACCAGACATATGCATGCCGTAGGAAATTGTTTTCTCACCTTCCCTCACAGGGTTTAGTTTATTTCGGAATCGTTTAGGCCATAATCCGACGAATTTCGTGGCTGAAGCGAAGCGTTTTCGCGTTCCGACCTGGCGGCCATTGTATCTCGAACGTCCGCGAGAGTACGGAAGTGGTGAATTCTGGGTAAAATTTTCGATGAAATTTTCGATTCATAGAAGCAACTTTAGCTGCTGAACCTTACACAGTTCAGGCGCAGTCACAGCACGCGCCATCGCAGTGTTCGCACGTGCCAGTAGGAGGAGTGGCTTAGCTGGCCGTTTGTGCAGCAACCATATCGGTATCAATTAAGCTCCACCACCGCTTTGGTCCCAGTGTGTTATTTTGACCTGCCATGCTGCGGTCAAGAACTTTCCCACCGTCGGTAGCAGACTATCAAGTTTCCAAACGCTGACAACTCCGAAGACTCTGCACAGTTTTGAGCCTGGGAGTTAAAATCAAGGGTCTGCGCGCCCCGTGATTTGTAATCATTTTTTTGTTAATGTTTCCGATATCTTCTTGTCATCCCAAAAGTCAAGGCACAAAAACAAAATCCCTTGACTTTTGGGGTAGCGCGACTCCGTTGATTTTGTTTTCTTTCTCCATATCATTACTAGATTGTCCCGTCTCTGGGATATTCGGATCATTCCTCCCAGTGGAAAGCTAGCAGCAACAGAGTCGCGATACCCCAAAGTTAAGGGAGATCTATGGGATTTTTATTCCTTTTCTTTATTGTCCCATCGCTGGGAAATTTGGGTCGCTTCCTTCGAGTGAAAAGCTAGAAACAACAGAGTCGCGCTACCCGAAAGTCAGTGAATCTATTATATTTTTTTTTCTCCATTTCTTTATTGCCCCATCACATTCCACAACTTGGACACATACCAAAACTTGGACACATGACGATATTACCACGTCTTTGACACATACCACAACTTGGACACATACCACAACTTGGACACATACATCTGGACACATACCACAACTTGGACACAGATCACATCTGTACGCATACCACAACTTGGACACATACCATAACTTGGACACATACCACAACTTGGACACATACCACATCTTGGACACATACCATATCTTGGACACATACCACAACTTGGACACATACCACTACTTAAACACATACCACAACTTGGACACGTGCCACATATTGGACACATACCACATCTTGGACACATTCCACAACTTGGACACATACCACAACTTGGACACATACCACAACTTGGACACATACCACATGTTGGACACGTGCCATAACTTGGACACATTACCACATCTTGGACACATACAACAACTTGGACACATACCACATCTTGGACACATAATAATAATAATAATAATAATAATAATAATAAATAACTTTTCTATAGCGCGAGTCCCATCAATTGGCTCCAGGCGCTTTACAAATTCATTATAGAATAAACTAGCACAAATCAACAAGCATACAAAGCATACATTTAACTGAGACATGACACCAAGATCCCAAGCACTAAGCAAAACTTAGCGTACAATGTTAAAAGTACACACACACACACACACACACACACACACACACACACACACACACACACACACACGCACGCACGCGCACACACAAAGATACCATTGACAAAGAGACCATAAAGCACATACAGGGTAGAGAGTTCCAAAACAGAATAGAGTTGTGGAGAGTCTACTCAGGCTAAGCAAAGGCTTTACGAAACAGGTATGTTTTGAGTTGGGTTTTGAAGGAGGAAAGGCTGCTGGAATCACGGATAGAACTTGGAAGCGAGTTCCAGACGGTCGGAATCTGGTACCTAAAGGTTCTTTCACCAAAGGTTTTGGTCCTGATTTTGGGGATGCGGAGGAGGTTTTTAGAGGAGGATGTAAGGGAACGGGATGGCTCGTAGATACTGAGGGAGTTAGACAGATAAGGGGGAAGTGATTTCTCAAAACAGCGGTACCCTAACAGAGCGAGCTTGTACTCGATTCTATACTTCATAGGAAGCCAGTGAAGGGTGGTAAGTAGGGGAGTGACATGGTCTTTCTTAGACTTCTGCAGAATGAGCCTTGCAGCACTGTTCTGGACTCTCTGTAAGCGATCAAGTTCTTCAGTGGGGAGGCCGGCAAGCAATGAGTTGCAGTAGTCAAGTCGACTCAGGATCAGAGAGGAGACAAGTTGAACAGTGGCTTGGAGTGTCAGGAATGATCTGACAGAGGAAATCTTGCGCAACTCAAAAAAGGCACATTTACAAACAAAACTAATGTGTTTTTGCATTG